>NC_048301.1:94316502-94416059 GCF_013100865.1 Trachemys scripta elegans
GGGGGGTGAGTAGGCAAGCAGCGGGTGAGAGAGGGGGCTGAGGAGGCGAGTTGGCAGTGGCAGGGGGGTGAGTAGGCGAGCCGGGGGTGGTGGGGGCTGAGGAGGCGAGCGGGCAGGCAGTGGCGGGGGGGGCAGGCGAGCCGGCAGCAGAGGGGTGGGGGGCTGAGAAGGCGAGCGGGCAGGCAGTGGCGGGGGGACAGGTGAGCCGGTGGTGGGGAAGCGGGGCTGAGGAGGCAAGTGGTGACTTGATGGCTGACCTGGTCTATTGATCTGGTCTGGCTCCCATCCCCTCTCCAAGGGTTGCAGCTGTCTGTAGGTGCTGCCTTCCATGCCTTCCTCATTCACACCTCATTCATTCAACAGGGCAATTGATTACAAAGTGGGGAAAAGATCTTATTCTACTTCTAGCAAAAAGACATTTTTCTTTTACCTTAATTATACTACCTTAAGAACCCACTATAACATATTACAAAGGTTCAATACCGCTCTTTTTTAAATTAATAGAGATATCCTATCTCCTAGAACTGGAAAGGACCTTGAATCCAGCCCCCTGCATTCACTAGCAGGACCAAGGACTGATTTTTGCCCCAGATCCCTAAGTGGCCCCCTCAAGGATTGAACTCACAACCCTGGGTTTAGCAGGCCAATGCTCAAACCACTGAGCTATCCCTCCTCCCCTTCTGGGGAAGGAGGGTTTGTTTCTGTGGGGCAGGGCGTTGTGTTTTGGGGGGGCTGGGTGGCGCTGGGGGGGGTTCGGCAGGGCCAGGGGGTTTGGCCCTCAGCTGTTTTCTTTGGAGTAATATGGCCCTCGCCGCTTTACGAGTTGTGCAGGCCTGCTGTAGAGGAATGATTGCAGTATAGAAAGCATACATTTCAGCCTTCCATTTCCACCCCCCAACGTATTGAGAAGGTAGGGTGAAATCAACTTAAATGGGGTATTTCAGCCTTGATCTCTGCTATGCTTCATGCCACTACAAAACTGTAGTCATTAGAATGGTTTCAGCTTGTAGTCTATCTATTGGCTATAACTGTTAATTTTACAGATAACCTTTCTGCTATTGCAACTTTCCATGAGCTGAGTCGGGACACAAAAATGTTTTAATTCCCTGTACACCAGTGTTTTTTAAAAGATCGGTTCCATCTTTACATCCTGGTAAAATTCTATTCCACCTATACAATCTCAGTCTGGTTTTGAACAAAATGATTTGAACCACTAATGAAGAATATCTTCTTCCAAGGTGTTTTTTGTGTGAATATCACATCATTCTGAAGAGTAAGTTTCAGGAACTTATGTCCATTCCATCACTCTTGAATCTTCAAAAATATAATATATAGCAGTCTCCTTATGCCAGATTTATACCTGAAGTGGTTTCAGACCTCCCCTTAAACCAGGTTTTTCAAAGTTCGGGTCACGACCCAGTACTGGGTGGCGGCATGTAAGGCAGTGGGTCACCTTGCTCAGCACCCAGGGACCCCACCAGCTCTGGTCAGCACCACCGACTGGGACGTTAAAAGTCTCATTGAAAGTGCTGCCCAGCTAAGGCAGGTTAGTCCCTACCTGTTCCAATACCGCGCTGTGTCCCGGAAACGGCCAGCAGCAGCGGCTTCTAGGCAGGGGAGCCATGGGACTCCACTTGCTCCCCTCTGCCCTGAGCACTGGCTACCAGCCAATGGGAGCTGGAGGGGGGGATCCGGTGCCTGCAAGCGAGAGCCGTGCGGAGCTGCTTGTGCACCTCCGCCTAGGAGCTGGACCTGCTGCTGGCCGCTTCCGGGGCACAGCGCAGTCTGCAGTGCCAGGACAGGCAGGAAGTCTGCCTCTGCACCCTGACTGCGCCGCTGACTGGGAGAGGTCGGAGGTAAGCCCACGCCCCAATCCCCTGCCCCAGTCCTGAGCCCCTCCAAACCCGGAACCCCTTCTTGTACCCCAAGCCCCTCAATCCTAGCCCTACCCGAGCCTGCACCCCTAGCCCAAAGCCCTGACCCCCTCCCACACCCCAATCTCTTGCCCCAGCCCTGAGCCCCCCCAAACCCAGAGTCCCCTCCTGCTCCCCAAACCCCTCATCTCCATCCCCACCCCAGAGCCTGCACCCCCAGCCCAGAGCCCTGACCCACTCCCGCACCGCAACCCCCTGTCCCAGCCCAGCACCCTGAGCTCCTTATTCCTGGCCCCACCCCACAGCCCTCACCCCTGCACCTCAACCCTCTACCCCAGCCCTGAGCCCCTCCCACACCCCAAGCCCCTCATCCCCAGCTCCGTTGGGTCACAGGCATCAACAGTTTTCTTCAGCTGGGTCCCCAGAAAAAAAGTTTGAAAACCACTGCCTTAAACCAATGTCTTTGCCAGTGTTTTTTCCCTTGTCCTCCTTTGTCCCAAAGAAAGTTAATCAGACATAAATTTGTTGAAAGCTCTCTCCTTATATGATTAAGACTAAATCTTTTGCAACAAATTAATATTGTTTTCCTTATGGGGGAGCTAGAGATGATGTCTAAATGGGAAATCTAGTATTGAGCAATGGTTTTTAAATCAATTTTGAAGTCTATTCAAGCTTGTTATTAAGAAGCAGGAATTACTTGTTTTAAGATCTGTGTACTGAACCTACTGCAGAGGTGGAATCTCTGAGGCTTACTTTTAACATGTTCCCATTTCGGAAACACATAGAACGATGATATGAAGTTCAGTCCATGCCTTTTGACAGCGTTGTTTAGGCACTGAGGATCCAACAGATGCCATCTTTGGCAAAATGGTTTTGCAGTCTCCTTTTCATTGCTAGCAGGGTGGATAAAAATCAATGATTTTTTTTTAATAAAAAAAAAGCAGATTTTTTAAATTTAGATTGGAATTTTTTTTGATAAAATGATTTTTGAGGGAAAAACCTATCTAAAGATAGTTTTAATTAAGATACATTATAGCTCAAAGATATCTCATCATGGAATAGGGATTATAAATTTGAATTCTATAGTATGAGACAATATATGCATGTAATGTTTAAGAAAAGTTTTGTAAATGAGTTCCAATAGTTCATGGATTAGGGCCCCAATCTTGTGTGGTTCCAGGGGCTTCTGTGTAGATTATTTAGGTTAATCTTTCTATCTATCCAATGGGACTGGTGCTCAGTCTAGAAGATACCATCAGAGATGCTTAGTTTTGCAGTTCTCAAACTGTGGATTTGTGTCTCCAGAGATAACATGCTTGTTAACAGCAAAAATGTTTTTAAATAAATAAATAATATATAGAGGTGAGAAATAGTTAAATAAAACAATTTAAATGTCTGTCTGGTGATGTTCTCCTAATACAGCATGGCAAGAAAATCCTCCAAATATTAATGATTAACCTGTTGAACTGGAGATAGTTCACCTCCCAATGACTTCATAAATATCTGCTTCAGTTACCTTTGGTAAATGAAATAACCAAACAATCATTCATTTTCTGATATAGCTATAAAACTAATCTGAAAAGTTTTCAAAATAAATCACTTTTAAAATGCATAGTGTGTACCTTCTAAAAATGAAACCTATATCTATCTCTGAGTTGTGAAGAATATGTATTAAGGGTCATAGGCATCGACTCCGTGGATGCTCTGGGGCTGGAGCACCCTGGGGAAAAATTAGTGGGTGCTCTGCACCCACTGGCAGCCAAGCTCCCCTCCTCCCTCCGCCCCCCCCAAGCCCACCACATCCCCGCTCTTCCGCCTACCTCCCAGCGCTTCCCGCCTGGTCGCCGCCAAACAGGGAGGGGGAGGAGCGGGAACGTGGCGCGCTCAGAGGAAGAGGTGGGGCCGGGGTTGGGATTTGGAGAAGGAGTTGGACTAGGGGCAGGGAGGGGGCAGAGTTGGGGCTGGGACTTTGGGGAAGGGATTGGAATGGGGGCGGGGCAGGGGTGGGAAGGGGCAGGGCAGGTGCGGGGCCTCATGTAAGGGGTGGAGTAGGAGGGGCGGAGGCAAAGGGGAAAGCGGGGAAGTCGGCGCCTATGTTAAGGTTATAACAACCAACAAGAATGCACTTTTACGTAGAAATCCATGATTAAATCGAGTCTTCCTGACTAGTGATTTAAATCAAATCCACCCTGATTGCTAGTCATCCCTCTTCCAGACAATTGACTGCTATCTAGTCTCCCAGAGTGGGGCTTTGTTGAGGCAACTGAAGAATGAGAAAGCAAGGTTACTTACCTGTAAACA
The DNA here is from genome assembly GCF_013100865.1 of Trachemys scripta elegans. Taxonomy (NCBI): domain Eukaryota; kingdom Metazoa; phylum Chordata; order Testudines; family Emydidae; genus Trachemys; species Trachemys scripta. Next base: position 94,320,678 of record NC_048301.1, read on the forward strand.
GAGTTCTCACAGTATGTTTCTTTCACAGATCCAGACTCTCCCTTTGTCCCTGCTTATCTTCAAAATTCTGTTCAAAGCAGGTGGTTAGGAATGGAAGGAGCAGGGTGTGTAACTACTTTTCAAGATGTAGTCTTGACACTTAAATGTGCATGGTCAAAGCACATCACCCTTTTTAGTTGTTTCACTGCTTTGATCTGAGAAATGCAGCTCCAGTTGTGTAGAACCACAGACATAATATATTCTGAGAATTCCAGTTACAGGGAAGTAACCTTGTTTTTACAAAGCATAGAATCTTAAATATGCTAACTACTTTACTGTGTGGAAAACTGAAACTGATATATCTGCACTTGCACTTTTAAGCTGTAGATTGTGTAAAAAACTCTGTAGACATTCTCTTGGGGATTTCTGTGTTTTGTCATTTGAACCATATGTAACAAGAACTACAGAAAAAATCTCCTCAAAGAACGTACAAAAGTACTTGGGCATTATCTTGGAGACCAGGGCAAAACATCTGAAAGTACAGAAGAACAGAGAATAGCTGCACACAGAGGCACAATTGTAAGTAGTCATTTGAGACAAATGTCAACAGCTTCCCACTACAGAAGTACTATGCTAGAGGAAGTATTGTTTTAATGTAATAATTATGTGGACGGAAAAGAGAGGTGTATTTTCTTTCAGAATACTTTGAAAAATCAAAAATTTTAAAAATAGAGCAATTATAGGACTAGCACATAATAAAAAAGCAAATATAAAACTTAATATACAAAGGAATACTCTCTTTTCATTACTGTACTTACAGAATTTCATCATTTATATCCCACTGGGGAAAGTGCTTTTACTTGTTCATCACAATTAAATAACCTATTGATATAAAAATTAAAATGGTGTGCTGCTTACGAATAATAACAGCATAGTTCTTTGAGACAAGTAATCCTGCTGTTCAATGAACCTGTCAAAAACCAGAGATTTAAGAAAAGGAAGCAAGAAATAGCAAATGTAAAAGGTTAATCATTTGTCAGATGATACTGCTTCAGCATTGTTGCTTTGTGCCTAAACACTGAAAAAGTGAGTTATCATGTCAGAGGAAAGACAGTTTCTTACTTCACTGAAAGGACTTTTGTGCACAGTGCTCATGCCTATATAAACATAATAAAAACGTTTCAGTGAGGATTATCTTTCTAATGCTTCTTGCTTGTCATTTGTGATTCTATTCACTCCTCAGTCAACAGTATGTAAAGTATTGTATGCTAGGTGTTCCTAGTTAAGTTCACTGCTGTGTTCCTTCACTGTTTGCAAAATAAGTGGCCTTTATGTAAGTGGGTGTTGTCCACTTTCTTTTATAAAGTATTACACACTATTTTTTAAAAGTTGGTCGTATATAGCAAAGTTACCTCACATCTGTCTAATCTATCTACTTATAGCACACAGATCACCATAGTATCTGAGTATCTCTGAGTTATGGGAGAATGTTTTTGCGAACAGGGGCTGCTAACAGGGAGTTTTGCAAGGGAGTTCTCCAGGTGAAGGAGGAGCAATACAGCACCCTTGGGTAAGTGACTGTCTGTAGTGTGTGTTTGTTTGTGTTTGGGGGTTACTTGCTGTGTGCTGAGCTTGTGTTTGTCAGTATGTTTGTTTGGTTGAAGGACTGTGTGCTGTGGCTGGCAGTTGGAAGCTGTGAGCTTCAAAGGAAGGTCTGAAAGCTAGAAGCCTCTGGTAACTGGCTGAGCCTTAATCAGTGGGCGGGGCATTCACACAGGCCAGGGCTTTATAAAGCAGTGCACAAGCGACCAGGGAGCTTTTGCGACCAGGGACTGCTAACAGGGAGTTTCACAAGGGAGTTTGGAAGGCAGCGGGCGTCCCTTGCTGGTTCTGTCTGTCCTATAAACCAAACTACATTCAAAACGTCTTGCTTAAACAACCCTTTCAGCAGACAGGGGGCTGCAGACAGGGGAGTTTGAGAGGGAGTTTGACAGAGGGAGGCTTACAATGATTAGGGAGATCCGCAACACCTGTGCCAGCACTGCTTCTGTCTCCTCCACCTGCGCCTGTAGCCAGACAGAGCGCCTGAGCATGGATGCTTCTACCCAGATCCTGGTGTGGTTTTGCAGAGACTGTAACTTGCAATTCTTCTTCGAGAGATGTCCCTGTGGGTGCTCCACTCCAGGTGTTGGTGCGTCCCTGTGCCTTCGCTCGGAGATTTTTCGCAGCAGTACTCGTACTGGCCACGCATGCGCAGAGGCTGCCCTCGCTGTGAGTCTAGGATAATAGTACGCATGCGTGGGCAATCTCCTCAGTTCCTTCTCTACCGTCCGCAGCCTGAGATGGAGCTCAGCAGACTCGTTAGGAAATCCCTCACTCTTGCTACAATTACCTATTCTAGTAGTTAGTTTGTTGTCAGTTCTTGTTAGTGTAGTTCATTAGTTCTTTTATCTGTTATAAAAAAAAAAATTCTCTCAGCCGCAGCCGCTTCTACCATGCCTGACTCCACAGGCTTTAAGCGCTGCTCTACGTGTAAGGACGCTATCCCACTCTCTGATGGCCACTCTCAATGTATAAAGTGCTTGGGGGAAACCCACATTCCCCAAAAATGTGCCCACTGTAGCAAACTCAGTTCCAGGGCACGGAAGGACAGGGAGCTTAAACTGAAACTGCTCCTCCTGCAAAAGTCTATCGGGTCAGTTTCAGACCCAGGCGCCGACTCCGGCTCTGCTGCCCGCCACAGCCCCCCTGCTTCAAAAAAACTGAAGAAATCTACAAAAAAGGGGCAGACCTCTCCAACAAAGAAGTTGGTGAGGCACATGAGTTCTTCAGGCAGGTCAACAGTTTCTCTGCCCGTGCTTCCCCACCTCAGCACTTTTGAAGAGCCGGACTCCTCAGGCACCGCACAAAAGCCACCTCAGGCTGCGGCGGCGGCACGAGGCTCCGGTGCCGAGGCTTCAGGCTTTCAGTTGCCTGCCTCGTTTATGGCACCGTTCAGCACCACGACAGACGCGGTGCAGACATTTCCCGCCCTGCCTGACCTTCTGCAGGCTGATGTTGCCCCCGCGGCACCGACCACGGCACCGGCAACTGCGGCACAGACTGACAGGGAGATCAAAAGCAAAACCCCTGCTCAGAGGAATGTTCCCTCACGGCAACCACCTCACGCAGGAGCCTCACCTTTTCAATTTACTCAGACAGCAGACCTATTGGTATCACTTATTCTGCAGTCTCCCCTGATAAATGCCTGTTTTTCTCCAATGCCTGAGTCAGGATCTGAACAACCTTCCTCCAGTGAGGAGGAAACTGATCCACAGGGAGTTTTTTCTCCATATCAAGACTCCCAGACCCCAATCAACAGAGGTTACAAAAAAAAACTACCTCAGCCTATTCTCAGGATCCTGCCCCGGGGGGAGTGAACCCCTGGATGGCACCAGCTATGCCCTACCCACCACCATGGCAATGTTGGGCACCATGGGCATCATACCCTCGAGAACACGTGCGCTACTGCACCTCGACCAGGCGCAACACCGGTCTAGCACCACCACCTGACGGACCTGCCAGTGACACAAGATACCAGGCAGCACCGTCACACTTCCAGGAGCAACTGAGTCCTGCTCCTATTCCAGCAGAGCCGGACGTAACGCCTGAGGAAGCCTTACTTCCCCTTCCTCCAACACCGTTGGATGACTATGCAAAATTCCAAGACCTCTTTAAAAGAGCTGCCAGTGACTTGAGAATTAACTTGGAGGAAGTCACTGAAAAGCATGAGCTAACAGACATCTTACAGCCCTCTTCTTCCTCTAGAGTGGCATTACCAATCAACGTAGCCCTTTTAGAACCCGCTAAATCCATCTGGCAGACTCCAGCCACAAGCCTACCTACCTGTAAACAAGCGGACAGGAAGTACTTCATCCCTTCAAAGGGCTCTGAATTCCTTTTTACCCATCCGGCGCCAAACTCATTGGTAGTAGATGCAGCAAACCAGAGGGCCAAGCAACAGTACTCCCGCTCCACTCCAGCCAACAAGGACAGTAAAAGCCTGGACCTCTTTGGCCGTAAAGTATATGCATCCTTGACGCTACAATTTCGCATAGCCAATTATACTGCAGTCCTTGCAAAATATGACCACAAAAACTATAATAAATTCATGGATTTTATTGATGACATCCCAGAACAGAAGAAACAACAACTCACAGCTCTGGTTTCCGAAGGACAAACCATATCACGTACCGCTCTTCAAGCGGCCCTCGATGTAGCTAACACTGCAGCAAGGTTGACCGCCACAGCAGTGGTCATGCGACGGGGTTCATGGCTCTCCTCCTCTTTCTTTCCTCGAGAGGTTCAGAGCACCATTGAAGATCTTCCCTTTGACGGGGAAAAACTTTTTGCCTCCACCATGAACGACGTGCTTCATTCGATGAAGGACGCAAGGGCAACCCTCCGGTCCCTAGGTCTCCAGCCACCTGCAACCAGAAGACGATAATATAGATACCAACCTTATCAACGTCCATGCTACCCCGCATTTACACAACACTCCTATAGACCACAGGAGCAACAACAGCAACAACAACACCAAAGACCAAGATTCCAGCGTCGTCGTCCTAATTCTACAGGGGCGCCACAACCCTCTCCAACTAATAGGCAGATTTGAAGCATTGGTCGAGGGTTTAGAAAACAGTGTTCCCACTTCAGCCGGCACACCTATCTTTGGACACCGCCTATGACCATTCTCTCATCAATGGCAGAAAATTACATCCGACAAGTGGGTCATAGAGGTAGTTACAATTGGATACGCCATCCCCTTCCTCTCCCTCCCTCCAACCCACCCACCCTCCCCGTCCCTATTCAGGGACCCATCTCACAAGCGACTACTCTTCCAAGAAGTGCAGCATCTCCTTCAACTGGGAGCAGTAGAAACTGTGCCAGAATGACACAGAGGGAAGGGTTTTTACTCCCATTATTTCTTAACAGAGAAGAAAAATGGGGGATGGCGACCAATCCTTGACCTCAGGTGGCTCAACAAATTTGTCAAAAAGCAAAAGTTCAAGATGGTCATTCTCACAATATAATCCCGGCGCTGGAGCAGGGCGACTGGTTTTCAGCCCTCGACCTACAGGATGCCTATTTTCATGTGACTATACACCTGTCCCACAGACGGTTCCTACGTTTTACTCTTGGCTCCACACATTTCCAATACAGGGTTCTCCCCTTCGGACTGTCCACGGCCCCCCGTGTTTTTTCCAAGATCCTAGCCATAGTTACAGCCTACCTCAGAAAACAAGGGGTCGTAATATTTCCTTACCTAGATGATTGCCTCCTCAAATCTTCAACGTTCGACGAAGCTCTCCGATCCATACGACTTATCATCGATTGTTTCCTATCTTTAGGCCTGCAAATAAACAAAAACAAATCCACATTATACCCCACCCAACATCTGGAGTTCATAGGGGCATACCTCGACTCCTGGACGGGGTTGGCATCTCTCCCACCAGACCGCTTCAACTCTATAAGCCGACTGGCCACAAGGATTCGCAGCTGTCCCCAGGTGACTGTTCGAGACTGCCTACAAATACTAGGTCACATGGCCTTGTGCACCTCTGTCATCCAAAATGCACGCCTATACATGAGGTGCTTCCAAGCGTGGTTGGCCACGGTGTACAGACCGAATGTGCACCCTCTAAACAAGACTCTCCCCATACCTGTCCGAGTCAAAGATTCCCTACAGTGGTGGACAATTCACTCCAACCTCTGCTCTGGAGTCCCCTTTCTTCAGCAGGCTCCATCCCTCATACTGATGACTGATGCATCTCTGACAGGCTGGGGTGCACACATGTCTCACCACACAGTCCAGGGACTTTGGTCTTCAACCGAGACCTCTCTCCATATAAATGTCCTAGAACTTCAAGCCATTCGCAATGCGTGCCATCACTTTCTGACACTAATCAAGAATCAACACGTATGCATAATGACAGACAATATTGCATGCATGTTCTATGTGAACAGGCAGGGAGGAGCTCGATCCCATTCGCTATGCACAGAGGCTATGAAACTCTGGAACTGGTGCATTGCGAACAACATCCGGGTATCAGCGGCCTATCTTCCCGGAGTGATGAATACCACAGTGGACGAACTAAGCAAACGTTTCCCCTGGGATCACGAATGGGAAATAAACGAGCACACCATTCACAATGTATTCTGCATTTGGGGCTACCCAGCAATCGACCTCTTTGCAACCGCAAAAAACAAGAAATGTCCCAATTTTTGCTCCAGAGCAGGACTAGGCAAACATTCCCTGGGAGACGCATTCATGATCCCATGGCACCAAAACTAATTCTATGCGTTTCCCCCGATACCGGTTCTCAACAGGGTCCTGATAAAAATACGAACAGATCGGGCCAAGGTGAACCTAATTGCCCCGTCATGGCCCAGACAGCCGTGGTTTCCGTTTCTCACCAAAATGTCGATTCAACAACCAATCCCCTTGCCTCTCATCCCAAACCTCCTATCACAACAACACGGCCGCTTTCTCCACCCCAACCTATCCATGCTTCACCTCAAAGCATGGTTCCTACATAGTTCTCCCAAAGCAAACTAGATTGCTCTGAACAAGTTCAAAGAGTGCTCCTACATAGCAGAACACAATCTACTCGCACCACCTCTCTACGTAAAGTGGAAACGATTCACACACTGGTGTTTAGCTAAACAATTTGGTCCCAAGTCAGCATCTCTTCCACTCATACTTGACTACCTATTGGACCTTAAGCAAACTAGACTTTCTTTCAGCTCCATCAGGGTCCATTTAGCTGCTATTACAACTTTTCATGACAAAATTGATGATACTTCTGTATTTGCTCTCCTATCACCAAGCACTTCCTCAAGGGACTCCAAACCCTATACCCAGAATTAAACCACCTACCACCCCGTGGGACCTTCATCTAGTACTATCTTGCCTAACTCAACAACCATTTGAACCCCTAGCCATGTGCTCCCTTTTACACTTCTTGATGAAAACAGCATTTTTAGTGGCAATTACCTCTGCCAGACGGGCAGGAGAAATAGCAGCTCTTATGGCAGACCCACCATATACGCTATTTTTCAAAGACAAGGTTATCCTCAGGTTACACCCCAAATTTCTTCCAAAGGTACACTCATCATTCCACATTAATGAGCCGATACACTTACCGAACTTTTTCCCGAAGCCTAATGCGAACTCGTTTGAAGCCTCAATGCATACACTAGATGTCCGCAGGGCATTGTCCTTCTATTTGGATAGAACCAAACCTTTTAGAAATTCTCCTAAATTTTTTGTCTCAATCGCTGAGCGTTCCAAAGGTACCCCTATTTTTACCCAGAGACTTTCAAGCTGGATTTCTCAATGCATCCGGCTGTGCTATCAGATGAAGAAGGTTACACCTCCAGACGGCATCAGAACGCACTCCACAAGATCTCTGGCTGCCTCTGTTGCATTCTTACACAAAGTTCCCCTGGCTGATATCTGTAAAGCAGCCATTTGGTCTTCTGAACACACATTTGTTAAACACTATGCCCTTATTCAAGGCCTTCTATCTGATATACGCTTGGGCAGGGCGGTACTATCTACAGCATTCCTATCAGATCCGAAGTCCCTACCTCCTTGAGGCACACGGCTTTTATGTCACCTGGAGTGGAGCACCCACAGGGACATCTCTCGGGACATACTCTGTGCAGTAACTGACGTTCTTCGAGATGAGTGTCCCTGTGGGTGCTCCACTACCCACCCTCCTCCCCTCTACTTCGGAGTTGGGGTAGCCTCCATTGTAGAGAAGGAACTGAGGAAATTGGCCACGCATGTGTACTATTATCCTAGACTCACAGTGGGGGCAGCCTCTGCGCATGCGAGGCCAGTACGAGTACTGCTGCGAAAAATCTCCGAGCGAAGGCGCAGGGATGCACCAACACCTGGAGTGGAGCACCCACAGGGACAATCATCTCGAAGAACATCAGTTATTGCACAGGGTGAGTAACCTCCTCTTTCCACTTATTGATATCCAGGCTGGAGGGACCATCCAATGTGAAAGATGCCTGCTGGTGGAATCTCTCAGGCAACAGGTGGGAGAGCTACAGGAGGAGGTGGCTAGGTTGAGGAGCATCCAAATCCACGAGCAATTCCTGGACAGTGTCCATGTGGAGACAGCTGAGGTAGCTGTCCCAGTACACAGGACTGCTGATACACCACTGGTGGAGGAGGAGATGGCTCAGGGTGGACACTGGCAGCTGGTTATTTCTGGCAGCAGGCAGTGCTCCACCCCTGCTCCGAACCCTCCCGCCGTGGTAATAGGTAACCATTATGCTCTTCTTGATACAGGAGAGAATCCTCATACCCCTAAGGCTGGGAGGTCTGCTGCCACCACTGCGAATAGGAAACGTAGGGTAGTGGTGGTCGGAGACACTCTGCTGAGGGGGACGGAGGCGCCCATCTGTCACCCTGACATTTCATCTCGGGAGGTATGCTGCCTGCCGGGGGCCCGTATCCGAAATGTTACGGAGGCATTGTCGAGGATTATCCAGCCCTCTGACTACTACCCCATGCTACTCATCCATGTGGGCACAAATGATACTGCAAGGTGCGACACTGAGCGGATCAAGAGTGACTACAGGGCTCTGGGAGTATGGGTGAAGGAGTTTGGAGCTCAGGTGGTATTCTCTTCAATTCTTCCTCTCAAAGGTAGGGGTCCGGGCAGAGACAGATGCATCATGGAGGTGAATGCCTGGCTGCGAAGATGGTGTCGCCAGGAGGGCTTTGGCTTCCTCGACCACAGGATGCTATTCGAGGAAGGACTGCTAGGCAGAGATGGTGTTCACCTTTCAAGGAGGGGAAAGACCCTATTTGGACATTGACTAGCTAACCTAGTGAGGAGGTCTTTAAACTAGGTTCAATGGGGACAGGTGAGCAAAGCCCACAGGTAAGTGGGGAACATGGAGACCTGGGAGATGGGTCGGAAACGAGGGAGTGTGGGCTATAATGGCAGAGAGAAAAGAGGGTCAGGGCAAAACTGGGAGACAAGATCAAACCAGTATCTTAGATGCCTATATACAAATGCGAGAAGTATGGGTAATAAGCAGGAAGAACTGGAAGTGCTAATAAATAAATAGAACTATGACATCGTTGGCATCACTGAAACTTGGTGGGATAATACACATGATTGGAATGTTGGTGTGGATGGGTACAGCTTGCTCAGGAAGGATAGACAGGGGAAAAAGGGAGGAGGTGTTGCCTTATATATTAAAAATGTACACAATTGAATTGAGGTGGAGATGGACATAGGAGACAGAAGTATTGAGAGTCTCTGGGTTAGGCTAAAAGGGGTAAAAAACGAGGGTGATGTCATGCTAGGAGTCTACTACAGGCCACTTAACCAGGTGGAAGAGGTGGATGAGGCTTTTTTTAAACAACTAACAAAATCATCCAAAGCCTAAGATTTGGTGGTGATGTGGGACTTCAACTATCCAAATATATGTTGGGAAAATAACACAGACTATCCAATAAATTCATGGCCTGCATTGCAGACAACTTTTTATTTCAGAAGGTTGAAAAAGCTACCGGGGGAAGCTGTTCTAGACTTGATTTTACAAACAGGGAGGAACTCATTGAGAATTTGGAAGTAGAAGGCAGCTTGGGTGAAAGTGATCATGAAATCACAGAATTTACAATTCTAAGGAAGGGTAGAAGGGAGTACAGCAAAATAGAGACAATGGATTTCAGGAAGGCGGATTTTGGTAAGCTCAGAGAGCTGATAGGTAAGGTCCCATGGGAATCAAGACTGAGGGGGAAAAACAACTGAGGAGAGTCGGCAGTTTTTCAAAGGGACACTATTAAGGGCCCAAAAGCAAGCTATTCCGCTGGTTAGGAAAGATAGAAAATGTGGCAAAAGACCACCTTGGCTTAACCACGAGATCTTGCATGATCTAAAAAATAAAAAGGAGTCATATAAAAAATGGAAACTAGGACAAATTACAAAGGATGAATATAGGCAAACAACACAGGAATGCAGGGGCAAGATTAGACAGACATATAGACATAAATATATAGACAGATTAATTTTTATATATAACTTTGAGGTATATTCTCCTTTCATTACACAAGGATTTAGGTATAGTACATAATGTCCATACGTTCCATGTATCAAGATGAGACTGTATTCCAAATTCATTCTGAAATTGCCGCAAATCATTGCAGCCTATGGCACATAGCCTCCTAACTCCAGCATGAAAAAAAGTAACAGCAACTAACTCTGTACAAATACCTGAACTACTATCCTAAAATAAAGAGTCATTTAATGTGGTTTGTTTAATTACCTGGGTATCTTAAAGCACTTCACAATAATACAGCATGTTTGCCTTTGTATTTTGTACAATGCCTAGACCATACAGCCTACTGTCTCAGTCATGATATGTGCCTAGGGCTTAGGGAGAAAATTTAGTAACAAAAATAGGTTTTCATGTGGAAATCTGAGACTAAAAGTGGACAACGCACAATTTTATCTTTGTGAAAATGTCTGCCTTAAGTCTTTGTAACTTACTTACCATCCTAATTTGAGTTCCTATCAATTAAAATACTACTTTGAATGAGAGAAGGGGTTAAGGATTAAAAGAAAGTTCAAAGGCTCAAAAGAAGATTCTTTGAGCCTATGAGGAGAGGACAACATCAGGGGAAGATGAATATAAGGATATACATGCAGCAGGCTTTTGGGGAAGCTTTTCACAGTAGGATAATGAAGCACTTACAAATTTGAACCTTGGCCAGTGCACTGATAGGCTAATATGGCAGCCAAATTCACTTTTACATTGCAAAATGTAGATTAGACTCTATGATTTCCAAAAAGTAATCAAGGATATGAGAATCTAAGCAAGACAGTAGACGTTTTCCTGGCACTTTAACATAAGGGACTTGTTCTAAAATTAAAAAGAAAGTCTGTGAAATTTTCTAAAGGTAAAGTTTATGAATCCTTAACATGATCCCTAAGAAGCATCTCCCTTTATAAGAATTGCAACCACTGTGTTTTGAATCAGATTAAAATGAAAGTGCCCATCACATTGCACTATTCCTCAGTGTACATTTCGGGGTTCAGAATTTTTCACTGCTTTGTCTTTTGTTTACCAGTCCCAGCTGTAAATGTATTTCCTGAACACAGTGCTTTGTAGCTTGTTATATACTGGGGGATATCATCTTTCCTGGTATACTAACATAACAAATGACATATCTGTGCATTTTCCAAATGCCTTGTAATGAAATTTGACAAACTCAATAAATGACCAGTATCAACTGTAAGTCCATTTTGTATGCCAAAGACTGCAATATCAAAACCTCTAGCAGTAACCATTTTACAGGTAACTTCTATCTTCATGCACTGATAACTATTTTGTAATTATTTTTTCTAGCAAACAGTAAGGAAAAAACACAAAGTCATCTTTAAGGAATCTAAAAATCAGTGAGGTTTTGGAGGAAGATATCCTGGTACAAGAAGTACAACTATACAGACACAAGTGGATTTTAATACTGGAATTCTGGGGAAAGGTATATTCATTTTGTTACAAGAATATGTATGTGTATGAATTTTTTACCAATGTTGTGTGACTATATAATTCAAGTAGTATATATTTGTGTTTACAATGGAACAGTATGGTTCCATGGGTAGAAAAATTAACCTCCAATGACCAATATACATACATATACAAAAGACCCTATACGTTTATATATTATGAACATGTTGGAAAATTAAAGAGAATGTGGTGGCTTTGTTTTTTTGTTTTTGTTTTTTTAGAATCATCAAACAGTCTGTATCTAAGCATTAGTTACTTTTATCCTTTAATTCTACTGTCTGTGTTTGTTTATGTAAGATTTATTATACAGCAAGGGTGCGCCAGTTACATTAAAAACAAAAATGACTCTGAGCCAGTGCAAGAATATATAGACAGATTAATTTTTATATACAACTTTGAGGTATATTTTCCTTTCATTACACAAGGATTTAGGTGTAGTACATAATGCCCATACGTTCCATGTATCAAGATGAGACTGTACTCCAAATTCATTCTGAAAGTGCCGCAAATCATTGCAGCCTATGGCACGTAGCCTCCTAACTCCAGCATGAGAAAAAGTAACAGCAACTAACTCTGTACAAATACCTGAACTACTATCCTAAAATAAAGAGTCATTTAATGTGGTTTGTTTAATTACCTGGATATCTTAAAACACTTCACAATAATACAGCGTGTTTGCCTTTGTATTTTGTACAATGCCTAGCCCATTAGGGCCCAGTTCTGACTGGGCTCATGATAGAAATAAAAATAAATAATGTGTTAGATATCAGTAGTGTAGTGACTGTACAGCCAAATGATAGCCATTTTGTTTTGAGCGCTCATACCTAGCTTTGTATATTGAAACCAATTTTACTGAGAATAATTATATTAGAAAAGATACTACAGTTATTCAGAAGTGCCTTTTTTTCTAAAAGTGATATAGGAAGTTATAACTTCCACTTTGAAAATGTCCTATTAGGACACACAGTAGTTAGAAGGTGGGGATGCAATATTTCCTGGTACTTTGTATCAGGTAGGTAAAGCACTTGTTTAGTAGATGAACACAAGTCCCAAATCCAGAGACTGGCTACAGTGCTGTTCTACAGAGGCTTCTTCAACAACATGCTAAAGTAGCCCATATGTACCCCTAAGGCAACCCCACCAATGGAGGAGAACCAAATGATTCTTACTACAGTGTGGCCTCTGGCGTGGCACCACCTCCAGACTATGTATGTCCAGCCCTCATTAGAGGCACACAGGAATAGCTTACAGCTGTGTGGTCCCCTGGGATCTAGTCCACTCTCTTTTGCAGCAGACCTGCACTGGTAGGGGGATCTCTGCAACCGGGAAGAGAGAGTCCAAATATACCTTAAGCTGGAAGCAAGTTTTAGTTTAATTTTTCATAGATTTGATTTGGATGCTGCAGCGTTAACTGTGAAATCCAGCTAAGATTTATTGTACAGTATCTGCCTCATTAGAAAACAAATGTGGATCAACCGTGTGTTCATTGGTCTTTGTGACTTCACTATTTCTAGGGAGATTGCAGTTTTATTGGAACATTCAAATGACATGTTGTCATGCATAGATGTACAACTGGTTCAAAAAATATTTTGCAGTAGGTATATTATTGCACATCTGTTACTTAGGCCGATTCACAGTCCCAGGAATAGGGGTGAGCTTTGGCATCTACCCAGAGGGTATTTGCTGTATTAGGAGCATGATGGTAACTCAGCCCATGTACACCCTGAAAGAGTTTTTTCTAGAAAAGTAAGTAAATAGATTGATTGCTTATTTTTAATTGATAAATGGGGAAATTACAGAATAACAAATCCTACAATATTTACTTAGAAAAAATCATTAGAGGCCAATAAACTTGTTGTTTTTACTGTTGTGTTCCAGGTTTCTTTGAGCTTCTAAATCACAGCACGAAGACACTGTGTTGAGGTGCATATCTATATGTTTAATGGTTAACATCTGCACAGCCTGAATATCCACACAGCACTGAGTAAGCTTCCAAAATCCTGGTCAGAAACTGTAGGCTAACATTACAGGACAATAAATGCCTCCTTTGTTCCACTCTCTTGGGATGTACTCATTGAAACAATATAGTATGGTTCCTTATTTGAGAACTGAAGACTTTAACACTTTTGAAGTCTATGAAAAAACCTGTTATTCCAGTGAATGTGCATCACCTCCAGGGGAATACCCCCTGGGAAAATGCATTTGCCTCCCTGTTTTTCTATTTTCCCCTATTCAGTTTTTCCCATAGAATTCTTCACTCATTTTTCTTTGCTTCTTTCCCTTTTTTAACCTAAAGAAAAAGGCTAATATAATAAAATGTACATTTCTATTATGCCATTGTCTTGGAGAGGCGCCCTTATGACTGCCGAAGTCAAGATTTACTGGGTTGTTGTTTTTTAATGAGTAGCCCTCTGACCAGTCTGCATCAGTGGACAGCTGGATTCCCTATTTGTCTTAGTAGCATCTGGAGTAACAGAATTTTTCATCCTCTCAATAGACCGACACATCCAGAAACCTGTTGTGGCAGGCTCACCTTGATGTTGCTTTTAAGTGCTCTGGGTGAAATTCACCCTTGGTTAGAGGACCCACACAAGGTTTATGTACCACTTTAATCCCACTTAAACCCTATTTTGAGGTCATAGACCCTCTGCACATAGATGAAATTGACCTACATTTCTGTGAGGCTATCCAACATTTATAGTAATATTTTGACCTTTTATAGCGTCTTTCTGACTAGGATTTCAAAGCCATTGACAGACACTAATGAAACCTCACATAACATCCTAGTGATATCCTTTGGGTATGTATTGTACCCATTTTTTACACAGAGAAACTGAGAAATAGAGAAGATTAAGTGAGTTGCCCATGATGCTACAGTAAGTCATTAACAGAGCCCTCTATTTCTCCCTGTAGTTTTAAAATCACAGGTTGCTACTTTTAAAAAAATGCTTGTTTTCTCTACTGCTGTTTGTGAAAGACCCAGACAAGCACAAGGGGAAACTAATTAACTGACTACAAAAGGGTGTCACAGGCCTTATTGATTGAAAGGGAAGGCACCTGTGACCAATTGTCTGTTGCTGATTGCGTGGAAAGAAAGGTGCCTGGGCTTCGGAAGGGCAGGGAAGAGAGAACCGGAAGGTGCTGAGCTCTTCCTGGAAAAAGAGAGTCCAGAGGAGTAGGAGACTGGCTAAAGCTGGAGGAAGAGTTGCTGAGAGGGTGGAGAAGCAGCTCAGTCTGAGCTCCTGAGGGAAGCAGTTTGGGAAGCCCTCACAAAGGAGCAGCCTGAGTGGCTGGACCCATGAAGAGGTGTCTGAGTAACCCTACATGACTTCAAGGGGGGAGACAATATGGAGCAGCTGGGTAGGGCTGAAATCCTGTGTTTAGCTGGAGACAATTGAAACCAGAGCTTAAACAAGAAAGATTGTGTTAGAAAAATAGACAGAACTCAAAAAGGAGGGACTGTGCCCAATGGGAGACTGGGCTGAAAGAGACTGTGTTTGAAGCTGTTGTATACGAAAAAACTAGTCCCCAGGAAGGGAAAGTGTTATGTGACTCAGGCCTTGGTGAGCATATTGAGGATTTCCTGGGTGAAGGAAAATTAAGGCTGGGTTCTGCAGGATCATCTGAGGCCAGAAGGGGATGCTGCAGAGTAGGTGCAGCTGTGTTCAAGGGGAAACAGTGATCCTGAATATACCCAAAGTAATGCCATATGTATAAAGTAACCATACTGGGGGGGGGGGGGTGGGGCAATTCTCCAATGTCTTCTTACATTCGTTGTAGGTTGTATAGGTGACTACACTATTAAACATTGACAGAAGTGTGACTTTTAAGTTATCAGTGTCTTGTTAGAGGTGATAAATACAAATTGGGGATTCTGATGACAATAATGTGACCCTGAGATTAAAAATTGACTGGTGTCTGATTGCGATCTGAACCCTGAAATCTGCAGGTGTAGCTTTCAGTTTTCCTGGTCTGTGATATAATTTAGCTATAGAAAACACAAGTTTAACAAGAAAAAAATATTTTTAATAAAATGTTCCTTTCCTCTGAATGTATATTTTTGTGCTGCATGTATATTTTTGTGGGCTGGGGAGCATGTGTGGTCTTATGGCTAGAACAGGAGAGTATAAGTACTGTACAAACTCTTCAACCACCTGCTCTGCCATTGACTTACTGTATGATCTGGAGAAAAGCACTAAACCTCTGATCTTCATTTTATCCATTTATACAGGAGAAAGTGCCTGTTTCACAAGGGTGTTGTGAAGCTTAGTTAATAAATATTTGAGTTCCTCAGGTGACAGATGGTATGGCATTAAAATATTTCCCACCTACATTTAAGAGAACCTTTGATATAGCTGAGGGATAAAAGGCATTGTATTCACTTACTGTACCATGAGTAACTAACCCCTTTTGAAGGCCAGCATATGTTGGTGTAAAGTTTAAATTACTCTGGTAATTATTATTAAATCTCATCTGTTCATTGTATTATCACCATAAAGGACTACCTCTTTTTAGGGTGATTTAAAATGCTGTCTTCTTTTGGTCTACTCACAATTGGTGTACTGTAAAGTAAGTATAAAATGAATTCATTGCTGTCACAAGCTCTTTAAGGTGTGGTATGAATGCACATTTTGCAGATTTCACTTAATTTCTCCCCTTGGGCAAAATATTTATTTGTGTTATTTCATTACATGTAATTATTTTCTATCATTGTGCTCATCACCTTGGAAGCACTTACAAAGAAAAGGAAAGCATAAGAGCTTGTCAAAGTTGTGGCGGGAGAAGAGGGAAAACCAACTTTTGGGGGTGGCAATGCCATTTTGGAGAGATTTGAGCTGCAGGACTTGAAAAGGGACGTGCTGCGAAAGTGAAGTGAATAGGCTTGTGGCACAGGGGGGGGGGGGGGGAGGATAACTGTAATACAATGGCAGTAGGCCTCCTAGCAAAACTACTTTTTCTATCCAAGCGGGGGTGGGATGGTCTAAGTAGGTGGGCTGTATTTTTCTTCCGGTAAATTCACCGCATGGTTAGGAAAAATGTGCTGCACCAAATGGCTATATTAACATTCTCACATCATGGAATAACTTCCTCTAGAAATCCTCCAGTCATACATCAGCAGAGTGGATTTAATTTCTGTCCTACAGAGTGTAGTTTTGGTCTTTGCTAAGGATAAGTAGTATGTGTGCACAGGGGGAGGATGCTGATACTGTTCAACGTTATACTTTGAAAAGGGACTAAAAATATCTTAGTTATTTTTTTCACATTCTCAACAATTTCATACTAGTTTGCTCAGTTTATGACAGATGTCTTTTTGAACTGCCCGTCCTGCAAAATTAAGCCCTAAAACTTTGAGATCAAGCTCCAAGCAGTTTGGAGGCAGTGTGGCTAGTGGATAGAATACAGAACTGAGGTTCAAGAGACTGGGATTCTATTTCTGGCCTGCTAGGTGACCTTAGACAAGTCACTTCACTGCTCTGGGCCTCAGTTTCCCCATCTGTATCAGGGAGATATTAGCCTTCGTTGTAAAGTGATTTGATAACTACTCATAAATTTTAAGGCCAGCAGGGACCAACATGATCATCATCTGACCTCCTGCACATTGCAGGCCACAGAACCTCACCCACCAATGCCTGTAGTAGACCCCTAACCTCTGGCTGAGTTACTTGAAATGATCAAATCATGATTTTAAGTTACAGATAATCCAACATTTACACTAGTTAAAACCTGCAAGTGACCAATGCTGCAGAGGAAGGCAAAAAAACACCACAGTCCCTGCCAATCTGACCGGGGGGGAAATTATTGGCCGTTGGAGATATTTGCAGTCGCAGATTGGCTATGTGCCATTGTAGGCAGTCTATCATACCATCCCCTCCATAAATTTATCAAGCTCAGGCCTGACTCCAAGCTCTTCATTCAGGCAAAAGTCCTACTGACTTCACTTAGTTTTCCTAATTATCTTAATACTGGGATCCTGAATCTAAAACAGTATCTGGCCTGGATTATACAAAGGGTGCAATTAAATCAAGACTATCAATAAAGATAGGATAAGTTAGAGCATAACAAAATGTATTATCAGATTATGATGGCTGGCACCAATAAATTTGATTCACCATATCTAGCAGCATTGACTAAATAGTTTGTGTCCATCAGCATGTGGCACAGGTCACTGGCAGGTTTTAAAAGGATAGTTCCAGTGCATTGTTTAATTGTGCAGAGTCCACTGCACATTTTGATCTACGGTAGCAAACGTACAGTTATGTGAATGCAAGAAGGGTCCCAAACATTAAGTTCTATTGCAGTGGGGTCCAGTCTGTGGCTTCTGAAGCTCTAAATTGTGCATTCCACAGGCACCTGGTAAGAAGAATATCTGTTTTGATTACAAATTGAACACATGGAGGGCACAACTCCAGGAACAGTTTTTGACCTGAATTGTCTGGATCAGTCTGTCACCATGGAAGGGCAGTGGGTCTTCCGAGCAGTCCCAGGTGTCAGTTGGGTGTGCTCTAAGCACCAGTTTGTTTCTTCCCTACCGCAACCACTCAGCAGTACTCCCCACAGGCAGCCTGTTGCATCACAGGGATGGGAGGAGAAAGTAGCCTTCCCTGAAAAGCTGTAGGACCCGCATAGGGAGAGCAGGACAGGAGTTTGATTCCTTCTGCTTAAACCTAGGGAAACTGATTGTGGATCCTTGACCTTTTTGAAATATTTTCAGTCTTAAAGCTGAAAAGCTTGGACACAACACATCTATTGTACATGCTGGAAGGTAATTTGTTGGGGGGGGGGACAGCTTATAAGGGCTTCTCTAAAGTTTTTGTACCATTTTAACTATATCTGTGTAGAAACCAATATAGTTACACTGGTACATCCCTTTCCTATGGATGTAGTTATACCAGAACATCAATGTTTATATCAGTATAGCTTACTCCTATACCCTTATGGGAATAAGGTAAATGATAAGCATTTTTTCTATCAGTATCACTGCATCCATACTGCAGGGGTTGAACCCGTGTAACTACTTCCCTGTACAATCACATGCCTAACCGAAAGAGTTCAATAGGATTAAAACCCTTACTTAGGACTTGGTCACAAGCCCTGCTGCATACCTGTCCTGGGGAGTAAGGGGGAAAAGGCGCTCCCTTAGTCCTGGCCTACACTTAAAGTTAGGTCAACGTAGCTATGGCACTCAGGGGTAGCTCACACCACCTGAGCACCATAGCTATGCCAACCTAAATCCCGGTGCAGATGCAACCAAGTCGATGGAAGAATTCTTCCACTGACCTACCTACCACTGCTCTGAGAGGTGGATTACCGAACGCAGTGGAAAAATCCAGTCAGTCACTGCAAGAAGCGTCTACAGGAGCACGGCTGCAGCACCATAGCTGTGCTACTGCAGCACCTGTAGTGTAGACATGACCTTTCTCTCCTGCATGGGCTTACCCTCTCTCTTTACTGGAGCCGGGGGGAGAGAAGAGCAGTTACTACCAGGCAACTGCATCCTTTCTGCACAGACGGGGGAGAGGGGAAAAGGGCGGAGCCTTGGATCTCATTGTGCCTCTCCCCAATGGGTCCCGCCAGTGCATCAGAGCCAACACAGTGGGGGAAGTGATCTGTGCCAGTGAAACGGTTGGCACAGATTCATTTCCCTTGAGGGCAAAGGGGAAGCAGGAATCAGATTCTGAGACTCCGAGCTACATGCTGCCTCTTACTTACCTTGGGTTTGTGTGGGTTTCGGTCCAACCCTTAGTTTCTAATGACCTGATTCTGCAAACAGTTTCTCCTGGCTGTAGTGCTTATTACTGAAAGTAATCTTTTGATTATGTGATTTGCTTTGAACTCTATCCTGACTTGCTGTTTACACTTGCTCTCTGTCTGCTCAAAATAGATATTGTGGACCAGATTCTCTTCTGGCCTACAGCAGGTTTCACTGGTGGATGTAATTACATTATTTCAAGGGCATTACACTGATTCAATCAAGACTAAGTGCAAGGAGGATTGGGCCCTTCACATTTAATAAAGAACATTTTATATTAAATGTGTTTCTCTTCTATATGAAACTCTTCCATAAGATACGTTACATGACAGCAGGTCAGAGACTACTGTGTGTAATGTTGTAAAAAGCAAATTATTAATAAATTAAAAAGTTCTTTACTAAGCACAAATACAGGTATATTGAATGTTTGGGAGCAGTGTCAATTAAAGTCAAATATATATTAGAAGTAAAGCAATGTTGCTTTATTTTTTTACTAGGTACAAATTTTATAATTAACTACATATTCTATCAGTTTGTTTCTTAAATAGATAGGGAACATCATTTTAACATGATGTAGATGTATGGTATTATAATGCTGGCAGTTTAAACCTGTAGGTACATTTAAGGAAACAACATTTCAAAGACCTACTTACCCTTGGTAATTACCTGCAATCACTTTATGTATCAAGCTCTGCAAAAATGTGGCTGAAAAGAAAGGCCTCTGTATTTTCATTCAGGTTAAATCTTGTTATGCCATGTCTTTTTAAAACATTAAATCAGTCCGTATGACATCACATCTCAAACTTCATATGATTAATTAGAAGCTCAGGTTAAACTATTAAATTGAATATGTGTACCATATGGTTAGCTTTAGATTTGCTAACTACAATTGTAATGACGCATTGGGTCAAACCTTCCCATTTTTTTCAAAGCTCAAATAAATGGGCTTGGGGTCTATGGCAGTTCAACTGGGGGTAGGAGGGGGAATAAAATTGCTTGAGTCCTGTTTTAAGCTTGCTTTGCAAAGATTTTTAATATTTGGGCTTTTGCCCTTTTGTTTATAATATCTAAAGTCCTGAAAGATTTTGTTTACATTTTTTTTAAAGGAAGCAGAAGAAACAATATTAGAAATGTCAAATCTCATCTTCCCGGGTATAGCTGGAGGAACTCCTGCAGATCCTAGTGTGTATGTATTGTAAACAAATGCATATTTTCCCCAAAATGTTCATTAGGTGAGTTAAATGGGTATTGATAAAATTCTAACCAACCTAAAACTCCCTTCCCCACTCAGCTGAGCTCTTGCTATGAAAGCTCAAATGTGCCAAGAAATAAGGAGACAAAGGTGTCTCTAAACCACCTCTCTTGATCCTGGGGTTAGCCAAGGTCTCAGCTGGCCCTTAGTATAAATTAGAACAACTTATAGATCCTTTTCATAGATTCATAGATTATAGGACTGGAAGGGACCTCGAGAGATCATCGAGTCCAGTCCCCTGCCCGCATGGCAGGACCAAATACTGCCTAGACCATCCCTAATAGACATTTATCTAACCTACTCTTAAATATCTCCAGAGACGGAGATTCCACAACCTCCCTAGGCAATTTGTTCCAGTGTTTAACCACCCTGACAGTTAGGAACTTTTTCCTAATGTCCAACCTAGACCTCCCTTGCTGCAGTTTAAACCCATTGTTTCTGGTTCTATCCTTAGAGGCTAAGGTGAACAAGTTCTCTCCCTCCTCCTTGTGACACCCTTTTAGATACCTGAAAACTGCTATCATGTCCCCTCTCAGTCTTCTCTTTTCCAAACTAAACAAACCCAATTCTTTCAGCCTTCCTTCATAGGTCATGTTCTCAAGACCTTTAATCATTCTTGTTGCTCTTCTTTGGACCCTTTCCAATTTCTCCACATCTTTTTTAAAATGCGGCGCCCAGAACTGGACACAATACTCCAGCTGAGGCCTAACCAGAGCAGAGTAGAGCGGAAGAATGACTTCTCGTGTCTTGCTCACAACACACCTGTTAATACATCCCAGAATCATGTTTGCTTTTTTAGCAACAGCATCACACTGTTGACTCATATTTAGCTTGTGGTCCACTATAACCCCTAGATCCCTTTCTGCCGTACTCCTTCCTAGACAGTCTTTTCCCATTCTGTATGTGTGAAATTGATTTTTCCTTCCTAAGTGGAGCACTTTGCATTTGTCTTTGTTAAACTTCATCCTGTTTAACTCAGACCATTTCTCCAATTTGTCCAGATCATTTTGAATTATGACCCGGTCCTCCAAAGTAGTTGCAATCCCTCCCAGTTTGGTATCATCCGCAAACTTAATAAGCGTACTTTCTATGCCAATATCTAAGTCGTTGATGAAGATATTGAACAGAGCCGGTCCCAGAACAGACCCCTGCGGTACCCCACTCGTTACACCTTTCCAGCAGGATTGGGAACCATTAATAACAACTCTCTGAGTACGGTTATCCAGCCAGTTATGCACCCACCTTATAGTAGCCCCATCTAATTTGTATTTGCCTAGTTTATCGATAAGAATATCATGCGAGACCGTATCAAATGCCTTACTAAAGTCTAGGTATACCACATCCACCGCTTCACCCTTATCCACAAGGCTCGTTATCCTATCAAAGAAAGCTATCAGATTGGTTTGACATGATTTGTTCTTCACAAATCCATGCTGGCTATTCCCTATCACCTTACCACCTTCCAAGTGTTGGCAGATGATTTCCTTAATTACTTGCTCCATTATCTTCCCTGGCACAGAAGTTAAACTAACTGATCTGTAGTTACCTGGGTTGTTTTTATTTCCCTTTTTATAGATGGGCACTATATTTGCCCTTTTCCAGTCTTCTGGAATCTCTCCCGTCTCCCATGACTTTCCAAAGATAATAGCTAGAGGCTCAGATACCTCCTCTATTAGCTCCTTGAGTATTCTAGGATGCATTTCATCAGGCCCGGGTGACTTGCAGGCATCTAACTTTTCTAAGTGATTTTTAACATGTTCTTTTTTTATTTTATCCGCTAAACCTACCCCCTTCCCATTAGTATTCACTATGTTAGGCATTCCTTCAGACTTCTCGGTGAAGACCGAAACAAAGAAGTCATTAAGCATCTCTGCCATTTCCAAGTTTCCTGTTACTGTTTCTCCCTCTTCACTAAGCAGTGGGCCTACCCTGTCTTTGGTCTTCCTCTTGCTTCTAATGTATTGATAAAAAGTCTTCTTGTTTCCTTTTATTCCTGTAGCTAGTTTGAGCTCATTTTGTGCCTTTGCCTTTCTAATCTTGCCCCTGCATTCCTGTGTTGTTTGCCTATATTCATCCTTTGTAATCTGTCCTAGTTTCCATTTTTTATATGACTCCTTTTTATTTTTTAGATCGTGCAAGATTTCGTGGTTAAGCCAAGGTGGTCTTTTGCCACATTTTCTATCTTTCCTAACCAGCGGAATAGCTTGCTTTTGGGCCCTTAATAGTGTCCCTTTGAAAAACTGCCAACTCTCCTCAGTTGTTTTTCCCCTCAGTCTTGATTCCCATGGGACCTTACCTATCAGCTCTCTGAGCTTCCCAAAATCTGCCTTCCTGAAATCCATTGTCTCTATTTTGCTGTTCTCCCTTCTACCCTTCCTTAGAATTGCAAACTCTATGATTTCATGATCACTTTCACCCAGGCTGCCTTCTACTTTCACATTCTCAACGAGTTCCTCCCTATTTGTTAAAATCAAGTCTAGAACAGCTTCCCCCCAGTAGCTTTTTCAACCTTCTGAAATAAAAAGTTGTCTCCAATGCAGTCCAAGAATTTGTTGGATAGTCTGTTCCCTGCTGTGTTATTTTCCCAACATATATCCGGATAGTTGAAGTCCCCCATCACCACCAAATCTTGGGCTTTGGATGATTTTGTTAGTTGCTTGAAAAAAGCCTCATCCACCTCTTCCACCTGGTTAGGTGGCCTGTAGTAGATGCCTAGCATGACATCTCCCTTGTTTTTTGCCCCTTTAAGCCTAACCCAGAGACTCTCAACACTTCCGTCTCCTATGTCCATCTCCACCTCAGTCCAAGTGTGTACATTTTTAATATATAAGGCAACACCTCCTCCCTTTTTCCCCTGTCTATCCTTCCTGAGCAAGCTGTACCCATCCACACCAACATTCCAATCATGTGTATTATCCCACCAAGTTTCAGTGATGCCAACAATGTCATAGTTGTATTTATTTATTAGCACTTCCAGTTCTTCCTGCTTATTCCCCATACTTCTCGCATTTGTATATAGGCATCTAAGATACTGGTTTGATCTTTCCTCCCAGTTTTGTCCTGACTCTCCTTTCTCACTGCCAATATAGCCCACACTCCCTCTTGTTTCCGACTCATCTCCCCGGTCTCCATGTTCCCCACTTACCTGTGGGCTTTGCTCACCTGTCCCCGTCGAACCTAGTTTAAAGCCCTCCTCACTAGGTTAGCCAGTCTGTGTCCGAACAGAGTCTTTCCTCTCCTCGAAAGGTGAACGCCATCTCTGCCTAGCAGTCCTTCCTCGAATAGCATCCCGTGGTCCAGGAAGCCAAAGCCCTCCTGGCGACACCATCTTCGCAGCCAGGCATTCACCTCCATGATGCATCTGTCTCTGCCCGGGCCCCTACCTTTGACAGGAAGAATTGAAGAGAATACCACCTGCGCTCCAAACTCCTTCACCCGTACTCCCAGAGCCCTGTAGTCACTCTTGATCCGCTCAGTGTCACACCGCGCAGTATCATTTGTGCCCACATGGATGAGTAGCATGGGGTAGTAGTCAGAGGGCCGGATAATCCTCGACAATGCCTCCATAATGTCTCGGATACGGGCCCCCGGCAGGCAGCATACCTCCCGAGATGAAATGTCAGGGCGACAGATGGGCGCCTCCGTCCCCCTCAGCAGAGAGTCTCCGACCACCACTACCCTATGTTTCCTATTCGCAGTGGTGGCAGCAGACTCTCCAGCCTTAGGGGTACGAGGCTTCTCCTCCTTTACTGTAGGGAGTGATTCCTTCTTTCTTTTAATGTGTTCTCGTCTGTAGTGGCCCCATGGAATCTTTGGAGCAGACCTGGATTGGCAGGAGGGGCTACACCAGTTGAGGTTTCCTTCAACTGTCCATTTAGGGTTTAAGGGCCCTTTGCACTGCTGCTGTAGTACAAAGGGACTTCAGTGGGGCCATAAATCAGTCTGTTGTCACTTGTGATACCATAATTTCACTTGTTCTCCAATTACACTCTAGTCTCCATAGAGTTGTAGGGACAGATCCTTGTGACTTCAGCGGAGCTGTGACAATTTATGCCAGCTGAGGATTTGTCCCTTACAACATTGAGATGAATTATTTCTAATGTAAAGAACAATCACGAAAAAAACTTTCAGGCCTCCTTAAAAAAGCACAGAAGCCCAATTTCTTTTCCTGCGCAGGTCACCCTTAATCCCAGTCCAAAAGGAACAAAGGCTAAATTTGAGGGACCCAACATTTAACCTATTTTGTCTCTTTGTTTTAAATTTGTTTGCAGAGGCGAGTGATTCTTTACCTGTGACTCTTCTAAAGAGATTATTTCACTGATCTTTTGTCTAGTTAGAACCATGCCAGCAACCCCACCACTAATGAACAACCAACCAAAGTAGGATAACTTCTGTGCAAACAAGTGTGGTTATATCTGCACCCATGCAGGCAATGAAGTGGGGGGTGAGAAACTGCATAAGAAAACAGATTTTCATTATGAACAAGGGAAGTAAAATATTATTAGTTATGAAAATCACATGCTGGGCTGCTGTAGGTGTGATCTTCCCCCTTCCCCCCTGAGGACATTGGCTTACACTGGGAGTGGACCCTGCACTACTAATAGCCCAACAACAAAGGCACTACTTACAGGAGAGAGTGAGCCTCTCTGAGGCCCAATCTCTGGTGTCTTGTTGGAATGAGGTGGCTCTGCACCATCCCCTACTTTGGACTGTGGCATTAAAGACACAAATTGCCCATTGTGTGTGAAGTCACTACGCTTTTAGGTGCTCGGGGCACCAAAACAAAACATTTCTCACATACAAAAGTGGACAGTGTGGGAAGAATTCTTACGAAATACTTGTCCAGAATTTCCATGCAACAAACAAAGCTTCTTTTTCTTACCTGGTATTTTAAGTGAAATACTACACGAACTGGGATCTGGCAGTAATCCCTGTAGCACCGAGGAAGAACAGTATGGCAGTTTGCTTCATCGGTAATGATATTTTTTCAAACTACCTTCTTTTTGTAGTCCAGGAAACAAGCCAAAATCTTTACAATTACAAATTTTGTAGTGTCCTAAAAGCTAATTTGAGATCAGACAGGTGTAATTCAAATACAGCACTAAACTACACAAGAGTATTTGTTACCCAGCACAACATGTAGGGAGGAAAAACAGGTGGAAAGAAGTGTTTATTGTGTTGTTTCAGTGATTTATAAAGCAACATGGCAAAAAATCTACGTTATGGAAGCAGTGGTGATTTGGTCATCAAGTAGATAATTTAGTTATAAATAGTGTTTTTTCAAAAAACAAAAATTAACAAGTAATATTTTAAATAATGCTAACCACTTCCACAGCAATTTTCAAATATAAAGGGCTTAATTAACTCTAACTGTAAACTGTACTAATCTTAAATAATTCTTGCAATATCTCTGAAACATAAGTATAATTATCCCTGTTTCAAAGATGGATAAACTGAGGTAGAGAAGTTAATTGGCTTGCCAAATGCTACATAAGGCAATCCTTGTCAGAGCCAGGATTAAAACTCAAGGTTTCATAGGTCTTGTTTCTGTACTAAAACCACTAAAACCATAGTTTTGATAAATGTTTTAAAACACTTTGATCATGTCTGTACTAGCCAATAAAACTATGTCTGAAACAGTTTAGTTAGAAATAGATTTATTTAAACCAAGTTTGGATTGGAATTGACTCATGGTAGAAAACGAAGTAGAGAAAATCTTTCTCAGTTTTGGGGAAAGGTGGGTTAAGCAAAACTCTAATCAGTTCTACCATCAGGGGCGGTTACAGGCACGGGGGGCGGCCTGCTGGTCGCCATGAGAGCAGCAGTAAGGCTGCCTTCGGTGGCATGCCTGAGGGAGATCCGCCGGTCCCGCAGCTTTGGCGGCAATTTGGCGGTGGGTACACCGAAGGCGCGGAATCGGCGGACCTCCTGCAGGCATACCGCCGAATCTGCATTACCAGCAGACCGCCCACAGGTGCACCGCCGAAAGCCACCTGACTGCTGTGCTTGGGGCGGTAAAATACATAGGGCCGCCTCTGTCTACCATTGTAGAAACTCAACTGTATAATTTTAGCTATAAAATATTTTGTAAATCTTTGTATTTCCCATACCGATCAGTTTAATAGACTTTAAACAAAATACCTTGTTCTATTAGGATAATTTCTGTAAAGTACATAGTTTGTTCTATTTCACTGTTGTGTGTTATAATGATCTGGTTACAATTACTGTAATAGGACCAATTTGTTTGAAAAGTGTTTTCAAAATCCAACTGCACGATAAATAGGCTCATCACAGAATTCATTTCCAGTTTATTTGCATTGTAAGTTGATTCCCTACCTGCCCAGGATTGTAAGTATAAGATAACTAGAGGAATCTGAACCTGGTGAGTATGTATTCAGCATGGCTCATCCATGCATCTGCTGCCACTACCCATGCTACTGGGGCTACACTGCTATTTATATTCATGCTAACTCAAGGGGAGCTGGAGCTGAGGATGTATATACAAGCCAGGTGAATCACACCTTAGATCCAGCATAGTTTAACAAAAGTTGAAATTCTGTTTCAGGTGAATCCAAATGCTCCTATTTTCTATATAAAAGCCTCCCAGCATTTAAAATAGGTTTTTTAAAATTTAAATAATTCTTAAAAAGGGTCTTTAAGCTTAAATGGGCATCAAAGAAAGTATTGTCTTTTTCTTAATAATCCTTGGAGAGATTATTTGCATTTGTATTCATTTGCAACTGAACATCACAAAAGATTATACCATCTTAAGCGTTTAAGGTATAAATAAAGATTTTCACCTTTAAATGGAAACATAAGGTTAGAAGTAAACAGGATATTTCCTAACTATACTTGTTTTCCTTAAATTTATATGGATGAAGACTCTAGTGTGCTTATAAAATCAGTTTCAATAAGAATTTGCGGTGTCAATTAATCACGGTTAACTCAAAAAAATTAATTCCGATTAATTGCATTGTTAAACAATAGAATACAAATTGAAATGTATTAAATATTTTTGGATGTTTTTCTACATTTTCAAATATGTTGATTTAAATTACAATACAGAATACAGTGTACAGTGCTCACTTTTTTTTATTTTTATTACAAATATTTGCACCGTAAAAATGATAAAAGAAATAGTATTTTTAAATTGACCTCATACAAATATCATAATGCAATCTCTTTATCATGAAAGTGTAACTTACAAATGTAGATTTTTTTTGTTACATAACTGCACTCAAAAACAAAACAATGTAAAACTTCAGAGCCTACAAGTCCACTCAGTCCTACTTCTTGTTCAGCCAATCTCTAAGACAAACAAATTAGTTTACAGGAGAGGAGATAATGCTGCCTGCTTCTTACTTACAATGTCACCTGAAAGTGAGAAGAGGCATAGCTTGTGTAGCTGGTGTTGCAAGGTATTTATGTGCCAGATATGCTAAACACTTGTATGTTCCTTCATGCTTTGGCCCCCGTTCCAGAGGACATGCTTCAATGCTGATGATGCTCATTAAAAAAATAATGCGTTAATTTAATTTGTGACTGAATACCCTGGGGGAGAACTGTATGTCTCCTGTTCTGTGTTTTACTGGCATTCTGCCATATATTTAATGTTATAGTAGTCTCGGATGATGACCCAGCACATGTTGTTCATTTTAAGAACACTTTCACAGCAGATTTGACAAAATGCAAAGAAGGTACAATTGTGAGATTTCTAAAAATAGCTGCAGCACTTGACCCAAATTTTAAGAATCTAAAGTGTCATCCAAAATCTGAGAGGGATGAGGTGTAGAGCATACTTTCAGAAGTCTTAAATGAACAACACTCAGATGCAAAAACTACAGAACCAAAACCCCCAAAAAAAAAAAAAAAATCAACCTTCTGCTCATGACATCTGACTCAGATGATGAAAATGAACATGTGTCGGTCTGCACTACTTTGGATCATTATGGAGCAGAACCCATCATCAGCATGGACGCATGTCCTCTGGAATGGTGGTTGAAGTATGAAGGAACATATGAATCTTTAGCGCATCTGGCATGTAAATATCTTGCAATGCCGGCTACAACAGTGCCATGCAAACGCCTGTTCTTTCTTTCAGGTGACATTGTGAACAAGAAGCAGGCAGCATTATCTCCTGCAAATTGTAACATAACTTGTTAGTCCAAGCGATTGGCTGAAGTAGGACTGAGTGGATTTGTATGCTCTAAAGTTTTACATTATTTTATTTTTGAATGCAGTTATTTTTTGTACCTAATTCTACATTTGTAAGTTTAGCTTTTGTGATAAAGAGATTGGACTACAGTATGATGTAAATTGAAAAATACTATTTCTGGTTTTTACTGTGCAAATATTTGTAATAAAAAATAAAGTGAGCATTGTACACTTTGTATTCTCTGTTGTAATTGAAATCAATATATTTGAAAATGTAGAAAACATCCAAAAATATTTAAATAAATGGTATTCTATTATTAACAGCATGATTAATCAAGATTAATTTTTTTAATTGCTTGACAGCCGTAATAAGAATATTTCCAGAATTGTGTGTGTGTGCGGGGGAGGGGGGGGGCTGTTTAAAGCTACAGTTTCTCTCTTTGAAAAGAAAAGGGGTGATAAAAAGGCTCTTGGTTTAGCTTTTCTGATTTTGAATCACCAGGTGCTAGACATCACTTATCTAGGAAAATCCTACAAAAAAAGAATATTTTTGCATTCTTTAATGAGGGTAATGTATGCTCTTTGAGAAGACTCTCTCCTGTTGATTGCCTTTAACTAAACAGTTCCCAAGATTACAAGCTACAGTAGCTTCACCCCAATTTGTAATTAAAGACTCCTACCAAAGACTCAAGGCAAAAATCACAACATTTAGATGTATCTTTCTAACATACTATAAAACTATATAGAATATTAAAGCAAAATAAAACTTTATAAAGCTGCATTCCAGAGTCTCTGCAGTCAGACATGGAGATAAGTACAATTTTATGGCCATGGAGGTATCATTCTCCTTGACAATTTTTACGTCTCTCACTGGTGAACAGAAAGAAAGCTGAACTTCTTTAGTTAGATTGAACATTTGATGAAATCGCCAACAAAAACCATAAGCATGTGAGCTATTGTTCTCCAAGCATCATGGACATGAAAGTAACTGTAAGTCTCTCCATCAAGTTTGTAATAGCCTAAAATTATAATGTTATAATTTATTAATAAACCATTTTTGCATCACTGAGTTTAGCCCCCACACCTGTCAGGTGAAATACCTACCTTGTACAGTATTACATGCTGGGGCCTTTCCAAATAACCATTCAGTTAGGGTGTCTGTACTCAAATACTATTATGACAGAAGTATTTGAATTGCTTAATACATTTTTGCCTTTGTGTTTTCCCCCCCATCTTGGACTTTTTAGTGGAGAAATGGTGTATTTTGATGTGATTACTTGTCTTTGGTCTTCAAGACTACAGATTACAAGATGCAAAACTTAATTTTAACCTACTTTGAAAATTTGGCTCTTAAACAGTTATTTAAAAGGGTATATATGGGAGGATCTCAAACATAAATTCTGCCCCCTTGGCACTTTGGGGCTTTGCAAGTGCTGATTCAGGTTCCAAAGCTGCCTGGCCTGCCCTGGAGGGGCAGAGAGGCGAGACAATTAGGTTGGACAGTTTGGTTGAGGGGCACAAGTGGGTATGTCACAACTGTGGAGGAGTTCACACCTTTGGGGTTCCGTCTGAATATGTCTGAATGTCCATGTAGGACATTAAATATTTAACCTTTTGAAAAGCTTTTCTATTTATTTTTAATGGTAAAGAAAACACAGATACATATTAGTAACTGAAATTCTGTGAATTAGCTGTCTTTTCCTACCCCGCCCCCCCTCGTTTTCTTTTGGAGACTCTCATTCTGGATAGGTGGTAGCCAATTAAGAGCATGGCCTGTGTGTCTCCCTTAAGTGCACCCTGACCCTGCAACTACTGATGTTATACACAAGTTGTATAAAACCAAGGTAATTATTCTGGGTCCAGGTGGTTGAGTATGTGACTCTATAAAGAAAGTATCTTCAAGGAATTGGTACTGGTAACTAATCTAGTTTTTCATTGGAATCCCTGGGAAGCTGTGATAAGCAAGACGGTGGAACTACTGCATTGCTTTCCAACAAGCTTCAAGTAGCAGTGACCGATAATAAAAGACGATTGATATATGTTTAATTTCACTTGTGTACATACACTTAAAAACTAACACAAAAAGGGCCTATCAAGCACTGACTGTTCAGCTCTTAAAACCGGTTAGAACCATAAGTGGTGACATTTTAAAACTCTGACTCAGAAGAATATAAAAGCTCTGCGGGCAGTCACACAGTGGGATGTTGCTCTGTGCCCTCTGTTTCAGCAGTAGGCGCCTGCTTAAGAAATAGTGTCACTGGGCTTCTGCCCTTTTGAGTGTGCTGGTTTTGTTATCTTATTACATGATTTTTTAAGGGAACAAAAGGGAAAAGAATGGCTGACGACCTCTGGGGTGCATCTCTGTTGACCTTTTCTAACTTCACAATATTGCAAGGACAGGCAGACAAAAGCTTCCACTCCTCCTATTGTGGCTAGGACCTGTAGGGGAGATTACTGGGCCTACCACACTCTAATACTGAGTGTGACTTGGAACTCCTGGGAGAACAGGGGGATGGGTAAATTAAAACACCAGGGATTTTTGTTCTGAAAAAAAAAAAAAAAAAAAAAAAAAAAATTGTTACCACCTACTCTGTGTGTGTGTGTGTGTGTGTGTGTTCAAAATACATATCTTGTAAGGAGATTCTTGTAAACTGGGCTTTGTCTTCAATTAGTTTTTTCTAGTTAATTTTAAATTATTAATATAGTTTATAGTGACTTTGAAATTTAAGGTTTTTTTGTGAGGTGGGTTTTTTTTTTGTTTTAAATTTTACTAACCCATATGTTGCTGGAACTGTTGCTAGGAAATTAAAACAAAACAAAACCTGTTTGCAACTCAGCATCATAGCTTTGAGCTAGTAAATGAAAGCCAAGAAGGTTAAACTTCCTAGCTTATTGTCATTGTCCAAGCTGAGTGAAATGTAAAAGAGTAAACATTTAGCAGAGTGGAAAAATAAATAATTGTAAACATTCTTTTAGTTTAAATAAGCTCAGATTATTCATAATGTAAGTAAGGAATTATTTTTAAAATATATTGTAATATTATGAGCCTCCTCTGAATCCATTCACATAAGAAAGGAAGAAATGGTGTTTCTCAAACAATAGTCATTCCTTTTTCCAGATGGCAAAATTAGGTTTGTGAAGCTCTCAATCTTTAGAGTTCAGTGTAAATATCTTTGCTTTTGTGGGTTTAAGACAGGATAGTAACATGGGCCAAATCATGCATTCCTGACTTAAACCTTAGTGATATTTTGTCCTGAGTTAAGACTGGCTGATTCTGATCATTGTTTAAAATGATGCACTTCATGAAAGTCCCTCTTTCTCTTTTTTAGTATAAGAATTATAGTGTGTATGTGCATTTGTTGGTTTTAAAAAATATATTTGAACATAGTTTTTGGAAAATTATTCAAACATTTTTTTAAAAAGTCCTTTAATATTAATTGCATATCTCCAGGTGTGAAGAACTTCTATAGCTCCTTCACACACATGCTCTTCCCAGTGACTGTCATCTTCAAGCTCAGTCTCTGAGCCTCTAATTATTTGCAGGTTTTTTTCCTCGAGCTTTTGAATTTCCTTAGTGTTCCAACTGAAGTTAGAGTTATTAGAAGTAGAAAAGATGGTACACGGAATTTGAAGTATTACATAACAAATAATTATTTGATTGCACAGATTGAGTCACATTTTCTGAAGATGATGTAATTAATTTTAGGGTTTTTAATAAAAGTGATAAATCAGACAATAGGGTAGCCCTATTGATAGAAGAGAGTTAAAAAGAAAAGCAGCAAAATTGCTAGAGTGCAGGAGAGATTTATTTATGAGGAAAGATTAACTAAACTAAATATGTATAGACTAGATAAGTAGAGATTATGAAAATTGTCTACAAATATTTGAAGGATGTAACTGTCAAGGATAGAGAGGAATTATTTATTCAGGTGTAGAAGGATGAATTAAAAAAAAAGAAATCAGACTGAATATTGGGAAATTCTTCTTGTCAGTGAAATATATTAGCTGGGAAATGGGTGGAACCTAAATCACCTCTTTGGACTTTTAAAGTTAGATTGGAGAAACATTTCAATATATAGTTTAGGGAACAATCCTTCATTGTCATAGAGATTAACTGGATGATCTAATATGCCTTTTAAAGCTCCAAGCGGTATGATTCAATAAAATACACCCTGGCTATCACAAGCAATTCTTTATAATTGAAGGTATCTTTGTGCCCATTCATTATTGGTCCTCAGACAAAGACTTGCAGGAACTGTAATTCACTAAAAATGCCTGATTTCCCCCCCACCCCCCCAAATTATAGAATGAATGATTAGCCTACTGGTTACCTGTAAAATGTAGATAATGTATTATTTATTAGTTCCACCACAGAAATGTGTATTAGAGCCTGAACTACAGCTCTTTCAACTAATTTTGCTTAGGGATAATGTACTGTGATACCCTGTTCCTTTCTTCATGCAGAATCAACAAGAGTCTTCTACTACTGCTTGTTGAATCTTTGCAGTCCTACAACAAGCATGCTATTCATTCTCTGCGGTTATTATTGGAGATCTCTACAGTGGAGGGCTTTCACTCATTTTCATATATCCATCCCTTGTATACAATGGCTAGACAGTGGTGCTCTAACAGCAGTAAACAGCGACAAATTCATAGTCTAGAAGCCACTAGCAAGCACTATTTTTAATGAGCATTAAATTTAAAATACAATACCTTATGCTGTTTTTATTAGTTTTTAACCAGTTGGTCATTGAAGTTGCCAGGGTCAACATGTTGGACTCCTGGTCTCTGTCCACTGTGTTAAAGAAAATCCCAGATTTTTAAAAATAGATATACAGTAAAATTAATATAGGGATTCTTCATTTAGTTTAAAAGAAACAACCTTTCCTCTTATTAGGGCCCTCAATTAAGAGTTTCCACTTTCACACTGGCTTGTTTAGACATAAGTCTCTGCATCAAGGGGATTCAGACTTCAGATACTAATCTGATAACTGGATTAAAACCTCAAAAAACATAGTAATATAGACCATTTAATAGTTATATCCAGTCATGAGATTAATCCAACCAAGTCTGTGATGCCAATTAAGTCATAATTTAGCTTATGCACTCATATTTCCAGTTCTTCCTTTTTCCTCCCCCTACTCCTTACATTTATGTTTCATCATCTAAGATGTTGAGCATATTACCTCACGTTGCTCCTATGACCCTATTGTAATTTTCCATGATACCCCATCATCTATTCCTCTGTTAAGGTTACCTTTCTTATGCTTACCCTTGGGTTTTTGTCATTTCCAAAGCATCTGTGTGCCTCACAATCTTTAATGTGTTTATCCTCACAAAAGCCCTGTGAGGTAGGATAAACAGGGCCTGGGAGAGCTGTTCTCCCCATTTTACAGATGGTGAACTCGGGGACAAAGACTAAGTGATTTGCCATGGGTCACATAGGATGTCTGTATTGGAGCAGGCATTGAGCCCAGCTCTCCCAGGCCCTGGGCTAATCCTCTAACCACTAGACTAATGGGCTCAGGCTTCAGGGACAGGTTTTGGTCCTGAGTGTCATCTTCATTTTATCAGAGCTTTACTTTTAAGATAGAACCCCAATCTTTTTGTGACTGTTTTAAGCCACAAAAAAAGTGAGCTGACGCACGTTTGGGAGTGTTCCTCTCAAACTGGCAAAGGAAATAGCTTCCTTGAAGACGGCATGTACAGTATTTAACATAAAATCTGACAAAAATGTTTGTGTCTAAAAGAACACATGATGCTAATAGAGACACCATAAAATCCAATCATGTTTTTTATAGTAAAATGCCTGTTGAAAATGTAAGGATAATCTTTTTGATCACTTTCTGTTGAAGAGACTAGATGAGCAGAGCACAGCTGTTAAGGTTTCTGATAGCTACCACAGCAACATATGCAGACAAATAGTTCTAATATATAAGTTCAAGCATAAATTCAACCCTTTAGATGTTTTGTTCCACACACTTTCGCTGAAGAAGTAGGTAATGTGATTGTTTCAGAAGTGATGTTGCTTCTTATGAAGTAGAAATTACGCCGTAAATGAAGCTCAAATATGTTTGGTTTTGGCATTAAAGAGTTAGAGCTTGGGTCAAATTTTCAAAAGTGCCTAAGTCTCTTTTTCTGAGGTGACTTAGGAGCCTAAATCTCACTGAAAGTCAATGGAGTTTAGACTTCTAAGCAGACATGCCAAACCTGCGAAAAAAACACAGAAATTGGGCTTTTTTGACTTAATTGGCTTGTGAGTTGCTTGTTGGCTAGTTTTTGGCTTGTAGCTTGTTGCTTCTTTTTTTGATCTGCTCCCAGCAAGCAGAGGCAAGGGGGTGAGAGAGTCAGGGGTGCACAGCGGGCCCACCACAGTCCCAGACTGCACGCCGGGGGGATCTAGTCACATAGAGTGTTGGGGTTCTTAGAGATTGGCTTGTTTTGGCCTTGTTTTGAAATGGGATTAGCTTGATTTTTTGTCCTATTGTGAAAGTCGGGGTGCTCATTTGAAAGTGGGCATCTGTGCCCTAAGTCATTTTTGAAAATGAGACTTAAGCATTTTTGAAGATGGTACCCCTTATGTCCTTTTTTCCTGCAGTAACCCACTGGATTAATCCATTATGACAATGCAACTTGACCTTCTTATAAGGTTGTTATAATGGACATAATTTTTATTCTTCTGTATTTTGGCCTTTACTTAAATTTATTAGAGAGACAAGGTGGGCGAGGTAATATCTTTATTGAACCATCTTTTGTTGGTGAGAGAGACAAGCTTATGAGCCACACAGAGCTCTTCTTCAGGTTTGGGAAAGGTACTCCGAGCAACACAGCTAAATGAAAGATGGAACTGATAGTTTAGCATAAGTAGTTAGTTCATATTCTAAGGGACCATACAAGGTAGAGTGGCTCATTAACCTTTCTGCAGTTGTAAGACAAAAAGGGGGCTAGGGTTACAGGGTGTTGTAATAAGCCATAAATCCAGTGTGTCCATTCAGTGCCTAACAGAGAGTTATGAATTTAAGCTCCCAGGTTTGTCTTTTGAAAGTGTTGTGCAGGTTTCCTTTGAAGATGAGGACTGATAGGTCAGATATAGAGTGATTGCTTTTTGAAAAGTGTTCACCCACAGGTGAAAGGGTGTTTTTGTCTTTTATCATTTTCCTATGTGAGTTCATTTGAGTGTAGTGATTGTCTGGTTTCACCCACATAGTCGTTGGGACATTTAGTGCACTAGATGAGGTACACCACATGTTATGATAGGCATGTGTAGGATACATGGATCTTGAGAGGTTTTGGGGGGGGGGATTTTGAAATGCTCATCCCCCACGAGCCCACTCCAGGGACCTTCTACGTGCTTTCCAAGATACACAAACAAGGGAAGCCAGGAATACCTAGTATATCTGGCCATGGCACTCTTACTGAAGGAATACTGGGACTCATAGAAACCATCCTCAAACCACTTATCACACACAGGACCAGGTTCCTCCTGGACACAACCGACTTCCTCCACAAACTCCACAACATTAACAACCTCCCTCAGAACACCATTCTTACCACCCTGGATATCACTTCCTTGTATACCAACCTCCCTTACAATGACTACATAGTTGCCTGCCTCAAATATTTACAAGACACTGGGCAACCCTCCATATCCACCCCAGACACACTGCCAAATTCATTCATTTCATCCTCTCCCTTAACAATGTTACATTCAACAACAAACACTTGGTCCAAACCATGGGAACTGCCAGGGGTACTAGGATGGCTCCCCAATATGCCAACCTCTTCTTAGGCTACCTTGAAGAATTATTTCTGGACAAATGCACCATGACATCTATGATATACCTGAGATACATTGGTGATATTTTCATCCTCTGGACAGATGGCTTAAACTCCCTCATAGATTTTCACCACAACTTCAACAACCAAACCATCTGTCCATTAAACTCTCTCTAACATCAATTTCCTGGACACCACAATCCATTTCAATAACGGAACCTAAAGACATCCATAGACAAGAAACCCATGGATCTCCACACCTACCTTCATAGATCTGGTAACCCCCAAACACACCAAGAAATCTGTTCTCTACAGCCAGGCACTCAGATACCACAGAATATGCTCTGAGGGGAAGGTCCAGGATATACACCTTAACAGACTCGAAACTGCTTTACCAAACAAGGACACGCCACTAGAGAAGTAGATGGCCATGGAACAGGCCATCCAAATACCCCAAGAGAACAGTACAGAAATAAACTCCCTGCCAACTGCACACCCCTAGTTTTCACCTACCATCCCACACTGGAACCCAGACAGTGTATCAAACAAATAGAATCTGTACTGGATAGGGACCCAATCCTGAAAGAACTCTTTCCTGACACCCCCTCCACTTCCTGACCCCAATCAACCTCTCCAAGCTCATCATCAGAAGCAAACTCTCTACAGGCCAAGACACACCAACTCAAAGTAGCATCACACCCTGCCAGAACAACAGATGTAAAACTGCAGACATCTCCACTACTGCAATGGTCAACACCACCCAGAACACATCTTTCAAAATCCATGAGTCCTACACATGCCTATCACAACGTGTGGTGTACCTCATCCAGTGCACCAAATGCCCCAATAACAGAAGTTGGTGCAATAAAAGATATTACTTCACCCATCTTGTCTCTCTAATATCCTGGGACTGACACAGCTACAACTACACTAAATTAATGTTCATCATACATAAATTTAACCTTCCTCATAACACCTCTTTATAACACTTAACATGCTTGTAATCTCAAATTGATATTTTGAAGAGACAATAATAGAACAAGCTCTTAGATTATCTGTATCCCTTCTGTGACCTCACATAAATGCTGTAGGGCAGAGACTGGTATTTTCCCCTCTGTGTACAGTACAGGGGGTCCCTGGTATACATCTCCCCCTTATCTGTTATTTAGGATATCTGTCGCTCATCAATAGGCGAATGTGTTCTGATTTACTTTGGTCCTGATCTGCATATCCATCGTTTGCACGGATCAGGACCAATGTGAATTGGAACACATTCCCCTATTGTACAGTACTGTACTTGCGTCTGCCGGCAGCCCATAGGGCCACCGATCAACTTCTCCCCCTCCCTTCCAGTACCTCTTGCCTGGCGCAATCAGCTGTTAAGTGGTGTTCAGGAGGTGCAGGGAGGGGGCACTCGGAGGAGAGGGCGGAACTGGGCGGGAAGGGGCGTGGCCTGCTAGAGCGGGCCTGTGTCTAAGAGGCAATGTAAGAGTGTAACATTAGAAGTGAAATTAGATGTTATAAAGCATATTGGAAGAGGTGAGCATGCAGCCAACATTGCTCATATTCTCTGTTTGCCTGCTTAGGTGGTAAGAGTGGTGATCGAATTCGTGAAAGCGCTAGAAGTGCTACGAAATTGTCATCAATGAGGATAATGAAACAGAGAAGCAGTATAATGGAGAAGATGGAATGTTTGCTGGCTGACTGGATTGATGTCCTCCATGAAAAGAAAACACCTGTGAGTTTAAGCTTGATTCAGGAGAAGGCCAAAAGCCTGTATAACGATTTAAAGGAAAGATAGGGGGAGAGCTCAACAGCAGAAAAGGAGACCTTCAATACTAGTCGTGGGTGGTTCCACAGATTTCAGAAGCATGCCAATCTACATAATATAAAACTCACAGGAGAAGTGGCTAGTGCGAATGAAGAAGCAGCTGAAACATTTTCTAGGCAGCTAAACACAACTGTTTCGGAAGATGGCTACTCTCCCAAATAAGTTTTTAACATCGATGAGATGGGCCTTTACTGGAAAAAGATGCCAATGAGGACTTATATTTCTAGTGATGAGAAGAGTGCTCCTGGATTCAAAGCCTCAAAAGACCATTTACCCCTTCTGCTTTTGCTTTTCTGCAAAAGGCGATTGATTACAAGTTGAAGCCCTTGCTTGTCTACCACAGTGAAAATCCAAGAGCAATGAGATGCAATGTCAAGTCTTGTCTCCCTGTAATTTGGAAGTCAAACAGAAAGGCCTGGATAACATGCAATATTTTCCATAAGTGGTTTGTAGAGCATGCTGTCCCTGAATTTAAGGCTTACTGTCAGAAGGAAAATTTGGCCTTTAAGATTCTCCTTCTGTTGGATTACGCAAGTGCCTGTGAACTGGACTATGAAGCCCTCTGCCTGAATGTAAAGGTCCTATTTTTGCCACCCAACACCACATCATTGCTGCAGCCTATGGACCAGGGTGTAATGGCTTATTACATACGGAGGACATTTTTCATGCTGATTAAGGTGACGGCAGGTGAAGGGAACCCCAGTGTAAAGGAGTTTTGGAAGGCCGACAATGTCTTGAAAGGCGTGGGAAACATTGACGCATCGTGGGAAGAGGTCATGTCTCAATGTATGAACTGCAAGTCTCCAGGGCTCTCAGTGATGCAGTGGCTTGCTACAGGGAGATCTATCATTCAAAGATTCATGCAGGAGAGCAGATGTTGATAAAATCCTTTTTTAAGACTTCTGCAACCAAAAGCCGGCTATGGAAAAGCCAGCCCAAGAAAACCCAGCTGCCACCCCTACCCAAGTTTAGCATAATTGACACTGTTTTATACAGTATTACTGTTCTGTATTTACTGTATTAAAATGTTCTGTGTTTGAACAGTGTTAGTAGGGTTCTACATCATTTTATTCAATGTTTTATCTGTCAAATGTGTACTGTATAACCTGTCATTGTAAAAAGGTACATTGTTTAGGTGAAAAGAGCATTGTCAAAGACGAGTGTGGTGAAGATGTGAATGCATCTCCCTCCCCGCCCCTCTTCCATTATTTCTTATGGGGGAAAATTCCTCGGTATAGGTCGTATCCATCACCCTTTTCAAAAACGCAACCCCACTGTATACAGGGGACCCCCTGCACAGCACCAAGCACTCTGATGGTATTTAATAAATAATATCCAGTATCATGAAATCTTTGTCATAGTGACCAGAAAGGCCCCAATCAAATTTAAGCTCAAGCATCCTGCTGCAACAAACTTACACAAAAGACATTTGGATCAAATTTTGGACTTCTCCCATCCTGCAGTGAAACTTGGACCTGAACTTTGATTCCCAAGAATGCAGTGCACTGCTAGTGGAGCAGGACATCTTCCTTTCAAGTAGCCTTTGGCAATATGTACAGGTATAATTATAGACACATAAGCTACTCTGTCTGTTCTAGCAGCCAAGAGAGTTGGTGGTGAAGTTTGAAACCTGGGCCACATCCAACTACTTGTGGTAGGATCTCTTATTGATGAAACAGATTCATTGCTTACAGAGAAAGCAGAAAGTTTGCATTTCCTGTGACTCATCATTTTTAAAAAAAAAAACTCATTTAAATTGATCTCTATTTACTTCTTCAATATATCTTATGTCCTGAGCACTACTCTAAGGCTTGGTCTACACTACCCCCCTAATTCGAACTAAGGTACGCAACTTCAGCTACGTGAATAACGTAGCTGAAGTTCGAAGTACCTTAGTTCGAATTAGTTCGAACTTACCTTGGTCCACACTCGGCAGGCAGGCTCCCCCGTCGACTCCGCGGTACTCCTCTCGGCGAGCTGGAGTACCGCAGTCGACGGCGAGCACTTCCGGGTTCGACTTATCACGTCCAGACTAGACGCGATAAGTCGAACCCAGAAGTTCGATTTCCAGCCGTCGAACTACCGGGTAAGTGTAGCCAAGGCCCAAGACAGTATATGTTGCTAAATCTCACAGAAGTCAAAAAGGTATGACAATCATAGAAGATTAGGGTTGGAAGACACCTCAGGAGGTCATCTAGTCCAACCCCGTGCTCAAAGCAGGACCAACACCAACTAAACCATCCCAACCAGGGCTTTGTCAAGCCAGGCTTTAAAAACCTCTAAAGATGGAGATTCCACCACCTCCCTAGGTAACCCATTCCAGTGCTTCACCACCATCCTAGTGAAATAGTGTTTCCTAATATCCAACCTAGACCTCCCCCACTGCAACTTGAGATCATTGCTTCTTGTTCTGTCATCTACCACCACTGAGAACAGCCTAGCTCCATCCTCTTTGGAACCCCCTTCAAGTAGTTAAAGGGTGCTATCAAATTCCCCCTCAGTCTTCTCTTCTGCAGACTAAATAAGCCCAGTTCCCTCAGTCTCTCCTCGTAAGTCATGTGCCCCAGCCCCCTGACCATTTTTGTTGCCTTCCGCTGGACTCACTCCAGTTTGTCCACATCCTTTCTGTAGTGGGGGGCCCAAAACATTAATAGAGGTGGTATAATGAAATGTAAAAATCTTGCATTTTGGTTTGTAAAAAGAGTTGTTCTGATTCATTAGGGTCTTGAGGATCTGGGACTTGATACCATGTGACATTGTAAGGTGAAATATGGGAAATGTAGTTTCATAAAATTTAGTAATGTTACCTGCCATTTTCTAACTAGTTGGAATCTTCACATGTTAATGAGAGCATATAGCAGTTATATAAGCATCTTTCATTGGACTTTATTTATTCACATTCTGCTGTTACTTTGTAGTTAGTTCTTCCTTGAAACATTTTAGGTCAGCAGTAAAAGCGCTTTTCATTGAAGTAGTGGTACATGATCAGTTTATTAGATGATTCAATCCCAAAACCACAAACTGCACAGTAAAATGTAGCAGTGTTCTTGAAGCCAAACTAATACCACTACAAAGAATTGTGTAGAAAATTATTCATTTGCTTTTGTTTATATAACACTGGCCTGCCGGCTTCACAAAATAAGTCTTCTGAACAACGTACCAAAGTGCAATATAACTTTTCAAGTTATTTTTTGTTTGTTAGACCCGTGTAACTTGATTTTGAAATCTACAAGTGCTAGCAATTTTGTACCACTAGTATTCTGCCTTAATACTTCTGCTAATACAGTAAGTTGGCAAACAATGTTAGTTGATTTGAGCTAAAATAATTCCTGGATGTATAAACAACAAGGGAATATTGAGTAGGAGCAGGGAAGTATTAGCTCTATATACAGCATTGGTAAAACCATTATTGAAATGCTGTGTCCCAGTTTTGGTATCAACATATCAAGGAGGATGTTGAAAAATTGAAAGGGTTCAGTAAAGAGCTACAAGAATGATTGTCTATCTGGAAAACCTAACTTACGGTGAAAGACTTAAGAAGCTCAATCTATTTAGCTTATTCTGGAGATGGTTAAGGGGTGACTTCATCATAGACTGCAAGACCCAGATCCTCAAATGTATTTAGGTGTTTAATTCACATTGAAAGGAATGAGTGTTAAGCACCTAAATATATTTGAGGATCTCTGCCTAAGTTTTTATGTGAGGGGAGGTTTCTGACAATATAGGAGGTCTTTAATCTAGCAGACAATTGCATAACAAGATAGAAGTTATGGTAGTTGAATCTAGACAAATTCAGATTAGAAATGAGGTGCAGTTTCTTCATAGTGAAGTTATTAAACCATTGGAACAGCTGACTGAGGGAAATTGTGGATGTTCCAAAACTTGCAATCTTTAAATCAAGGCTGGATGTCTTTCTAAAAAGTATTCTCTAGCTCAACCATAAGTTATATGCTCAATGCAAGAATTACTGGGTGAAATTTTATGGACTGTGTTGTGCAGGAGTTCAGACTAATGATCAAAATGGTCCCTTCCTGCTTTTAAAATCTCTGAAAATATGGCTGGTTGACATAAGTTAGTTGTAATGTCCCACCAAATCCCTGGCACATCATGAGTCTTTTTGCTTAACATCTTTTTCTCCTAGATTTTTTTGGTAGCTCATTACCCCATGAGTCTCCCGGAGTGATCCCAAATAGTCAGTCCCCCTCTCCAGATGGTGAGAGACTTCATGACTCGTTACAAAAGTGGCAGTCAGATCAGGACAGAGATTTAATTTACTATACCATTAATATCCACTCTTAGGCTGAAGATCAAGTACAGTATACATACAGCTGAATAAGAATCTGATTGCCCTACTGAACACCAAAAACTGCACTAGTGTATTTTGGTGGTCTGAGCCATACGAATAATTGAATCTCACAGGACAATGAATCTTGGGGCTTCCATTGCCATACTTGACAAGTAGCTCCACTAAGAAGCGCTTGGAATATTGGAGTAGTTTGTAGGACTCCTATATCCTCCTTATAAAGAAATGTGCATATCATGCAAACATGCTCAAGTTATTTTGAAGGAGTTACATATGGGTATCTGTGATGAGGCACCCTCCCCACACTGGCTAGTAAGGGGTTAATAGAGCCCTCGGGAGGCTGTGCAAAAAGAAGGAGGGGGCTGCAAGGAGAGGGGCTGCAAGGAGCAGCCAATCAGGGCTGGACAGGACCATATAAGAAGAGCTGCAGGGCAGAGCAGGTTCAGTTGCTCCCTGGAGCTTGAGGAGGGATGACTGGTTGCTTTGCAGGAGGAGGAAAGGTAGCATCTGGGACAGAGCAGTGCTGGGCAGGATCAGAGGAGTGAGAGCAAGCTCCTGGCTGACTGCTAAGACTGGCATGCTGAAGCCCTGAGATAAGGATGGAGAAGATGTTGGGGCTGGGGGGAAGCGACCCAGGGAAGTAGACTGAGATATTGGAGGGGACGCAGTGTGTGGCTGCCATCTACAGGGTCCCTGGGCCAGGACCCAGAGTAGTGGGCAGGCCCGGGTCCCCCTCCAGTGCCCCCTTTGCCACTGTGGAAGTGGCTGGACCATTGGACTGAGGTACTGTCCCCCAGAAGGGAGGAGCCCAGAGTGTGGCACAATCAGATGGCTGTGTGCTGAAGAGGACTCTGCGATCCTTGGAATGACACAGGTCTAGGAGCAGAAGCAACGGCGGGTGAGACACCACTGAGAGTTGGCATACTGACCTGTGGAGCTGATCCGCAAGATGACCAGCTGGAGGTGCTAGCATGGTGAGTCCCACCCTGTCACAGTATCTGAAGGCACAGTTTGGTGCTAAAACGATTTTTGTTTCCATTTCACATGTTCCTTCATTAGTCACTTTTCTTTATCTTTTTTTTCTCATCAGTCTTCCACATTTCCTATCTTGTATAATTACAGCATTGATGGGGCACCCATCAATGTAATCCAATTTCTTTCGCTGTGTGTTTTTCGATCTCCTTCCACTCTTTTTTTCATCCCAATATGCTGTCACTTGCTCTTCCTTCTCTTAACATAAATCACCAGGGGGCTATACATCCTGATTAACTGATGCCTTTTTTAATGGGGGTTGGCACATTCTCCCTCTTCCCTATGGAGGGTAAGAGCAATAATGGCAGATTTCCTTTCTTTGTCCCTTCACTTGATCCTTGCATGGATTTCCAGCAGACTTTCCCTTTTCTCACCCTGCCATGTGTTCTGGTGGCTAGCTTGTGAATTCTTTCTCAAATACATGCTGGTCATATCCTTTTGTAGCAGAAGTAGTGGATCACTGTCTAAAACTAGACTGAGCTAGCAGAGTGACAATCCATGAGAAGCCTAATGAGCTCAGTAAGAAAGTGTTGCATGGGAACTGGAAACATACAAATTAGAAAAAGACTATGAGGGTTCCCGTGCATATTAGCAACACAGCACCCTTGGGTCCTTTCAAGCAACTTCTTTGCATTGAGCAAAGCTTGACAAAACAAATGGAACTCTTATTTGTGGTTGCTTATTTCTCACTAATTCTGAGATTTTGGAAGGTGAAACTTTTTGTTAGAAGGCATCTAGGCAAAGCCTTTGGAGTCT
The DNA here is from genome assembly GCF_013100865.1 of Trachemys scripta elegans. NCBI lineage: Eukaryota > Metazoa > Chordata > Testudines > Emydidae > Trachemys > Trachemys scripta. Next base: position 94,365,094 of record NC_048301.1, read on the forward strand.
TGAAGTATTTGGTGCTTTTATATGTACTGTATTCGGTTTTGATTTTCTTCTGTGTGCCTTGGATTTAAAATGCACTCCTTCAATCAGAGGCTAATTAAAGCTGGCATGCAAAGGGGAAAAAGTATCCAGGACTTTTTTGTATTGATTATAGAGTGAATGTTTTGCCTCCACATACATATTTTGCACAGCAAGTTAGAAGAAAGTTGAAATGTGCATTAATTTGGAAAAACATGAAGCTTAACTCAGTATTTATACATTATTGTTATTACTGACATGCACTTATATAAAGTCTTTTATAAGAGAATCTCAAACTACTGTACACACAGTAATTATTTGAACTTTCAGGTTTACTGGCAAATTTTGGACCCAGGCTTTTTGTAAGATAAAAAAGTTATAAAGTGGTTTTCTTTGAGAATTGGTTCCGGTGGTATATAAACACAGCACACCAGATATTTGTATACTATACGTATTGCAAGTATAAGCAGATTTATAATTGGGACTTGGGTAAGCAGATGGTAAAGAGCTTCTTATTCCCATTTACAACTAGTAGTGAAAAGTTACCACTTAATTTTATAGTGCATTCTAGAATTTGTATTGACAAGAGTATGAAAAATGTGGCACATGTCATGAAGGTCTATGGCCTGATGCTGCTATTGTGCAATATGCCTACAAATATTTTAAATTTAAATTAATTTTTAGATAGTGAGTTCAGATTGTGACTGGTCCTTGCGCAGATGACTAAAGTTGGTGGGATTCAACATTTCTGTCTTACACACACCACATAATAGCCAGAGAAGTCTTCATCCCAGTGCTTGGGGGAAAAGTAGGGACTGTTTGTTTCCTCCAGGCACCCCCGTGGTGCACATATCCCAGAAAAGAAGTAGGGAAGGGCTGCTGTGCACTTTCCTGACCCTCACTCAGATCTGTACCATCTGAAACACTCTAGTCCCAAAAGTATTAAAAATGGATCTGAAATCTTCTCAAATGTATCATAAAAGAAATGTATTAGGCCAAGCCACTTTAAAGATCTTCCAACCCACTTAAACTCTTTTCCATTCCATAACTCTTTTCACCTCTCCCTCTCAGAATAGTCCAGGAAATGGATAAGTCTTGTAGCATGCTTTGCAGATCACCTGATCTAGGGTCTATCAGATAAAGTTGCAGACACCAAAGATGTCCTTGCATTTGCCCTTTCTTGTTTAAACCAGGCAACTGTTAAATCTAGTGCCTCAGCTGATCACAACTGCCATAGCATTGCATGAAGTAATGGTACTAAGTCAGAACCTAGAATCAATTTGGTAGTGCAAAACCAACACCTTAAAATTATCCTGGAAATCAAGTAATAACCAGTGCAGGTCACAGTACATTAATGTGATGTTTTCTCTGTGTGTGTGATGCTGTATTCTTTAGTCGCTGAAGTTTCAGGGTGGTTTTAAGGTGTACTGCCTGAGAGTGTGTGTAGCAGAAATCCACTAGTAAGGTGACAAAGCTGTGGTTAAGCAAGGTCTGTTTCCATAAGAATAGGTCACAAGGTAGTGCAAGTGCAAATGATAAAAAGTGTTCTTGGCTACTGCCACTACATGTGCATATAGAAGAAATAGGGTATCCAACAAGACCTTAACCTTTCTTATCACCCTAGATGGTATATCTGAGTAACAAATGCCAAGTAAATCCTCTGTCAAGGGAACTGATATATAATCTCCATCTTTTCTTGTGGTTACTTCCCCTATCCTTGTATGAATTATTTTATGAGGATGACCAAGTTTGTGGCTGTCAGGTGAATGGTAAATTGCTCACCTGCACAGTTCTGTTCTCCAGTATAACAGTAACAAAGTGGAGTCAAATAATACTAATAGATAGGGAATAGTTATCTGTTTTTCATTATATCACTTCATGAATATAAGAGAGAAGTCCCCTAGGGAGAGTTTCTACTTGGGAGAAAAGATATTGGACCTGATCATCACTATAGGATGCTGGCCTGCATTGCTGAACTGTATTGCTCCAGGATCACAGCTTCCCGAGAAACCTGGCATTAAGGAGGAACACACGTATATCTCTAGCTGCATGCCCATTGCACCATCCCATGGCTTCACCCCTCTTTGAGGTGACTAGATCCTTTGGACTCAAATAATATTAACATATTTACCCCTCTTTGTTATATTGGAGAACACCTATGGGTGCTAGCAGGGCTGCAGTCCTGAGAATAGTGGAACTGCAGTTGTGACTGCTGTCAGTACAGAGGGAGTAAAGTTTGGAAAGACTCAAGGGGCAGGGATGGGTTGACTCTAAAGCAGGAAGAGAATAAGAGAAGCAGTAGAAAGAGAGAGAATGCAGGTGCAACGGAGGAGAGCAGCTGTGTAAAGAGAAGAGGCGGCTGAGAGAAGACTGCATGTGTGATCTCTGCTAAAATAGACTAACTGAATGGATTGAGACATTAAAGATAGTTTATATCTTGTAGTAATTCCCACGGCTCCCAAAATATACCTAAATTGCCTGTTCTGTAGAAGATGATTTATATAAAGTTTAATATTTTTGTTTGTTTAAAGGGAACCTTTGCCAAGACACCACAATTATGAGAGAAGAAATGATGCATTGAACATGTATCCAGAACCATTAGTCATAAAACAGCAAATGGTAAATTACATGAAAGCATGCATTGCTTTCATGACCTAGAATGACCTAATGATGCTGGATGAAGAAACAATTCACCTTGTACTGGAAGATGTCATTAGAAAATACTATTTTTAACAGACGATTGTTCTAGCTTTTTTTTTAAGAACACACTTAAGACCTTCTTGAACAGACCATGCACGCTTGTGTTTGGAACTGAAATGGGAAAGCTTTGGATTGTTCAGTAAAATGTTGTTTAGCAATTTAATAGCTGCTTACTTCCACCTTATTTTTCCTGCCAGCTGTTCTATGAAGGTTTGTTCATAAGACGAAAGTATGTGGAATTTTATTGGGATGGGTGGTGTTCGTGTTCATAAAAACTGCTCCCATGGGTGGAAGTTGAGTGTTTGATGTAAGCACTTGCACGTCTGCTCCAGTGTTTTAACAATTAAGAACACGTTAAAAGGCAATAGATCAACAATGGTGCAATAGCATCATACTGCACATCAGCATAAAAAGCCACGTTCGGGAAGCCGCCAGTGGTTACCGTAGTTTTTGCAAGCAGTGAGCTTGGTTGGCTGACAAGATGTTCAATTATAAAGGAACAGCAGCAGGTGGAAACTGTCCTCTTTCGATCCACTTTCTGCTGTTGTAAATCCTGTTCTGCACCACTGCTGCTCCACATTTCTGGCCCATGTGCAAGTCTCCAGCTCCACCCTTCTGATGGAGGAGCCTGATAAAAACCTACCACTCCTTCATTACCCATTGATGGCTGCTGCTGGCAACAGAGCTCAGCTATGGCTACTCTTGGTATTCAAGCCCTGTTCTTCTTCCAGACTCTCCTGGCTTGAATGCCCCCTTTCCAAGAGCTCTCATTCAGACCAACAGGGCTTCTGCTTTTTTCCCAGGGAGCAGCAGCTTCTCTAACAGCTCCATAAGCACTCCTTTCAACAAAGGGTGATGACAGCCTGTTTTGGATATGTTGACATTAGAGTTTACTTCTAGTTAATTGATTGCTGTTTGCAAAGACCAGTTTGGATGCTCCCTAAATATTTGTTCCAGATTACAAATATCTATGGTTTAGCGGGAGATCAGGATGATATCTATGAATTTGATATATACGGTCCCTCTGTATATTGGATTGGATTTCCTCTATATCTATGCATTGAGATGGACTTGTCTCTGTTTATGGATGTGAAATTCTTGGTAGTTTTTTCCCTCCATGAATGTTTATTGCTGTAGGAGCTCCCTAAATTCCTATTTATCAGCTTCAACTAGATTTCTAGCCTGTGTGTATTTCATAGTATGAGGTCTCTTGTATTTCCCTACAGGTGAGAATACTCAGACTTTTCTCCATACATTTCTATTTACATATCTGTATAATTACAGGCCAGTCAACCTAACTTCAGAACCAGCCAAACTGGTTGAAACTACAGAAAAGACCAGAATTATCAAACACATAGATGAACATAATATGTTAGGGAAGACTCAACATGGCTTTTGTAAAGGGAAATCAGGCCTTACTACTCCATTAGACTGCTTTGAGGGAGTCAACAAGCATATGGACGAGGTTGATCCAGTGGATATAGTGTACTGGACTTTCAGAAAGCCTTTGACAAGGTCCCTCACCAAAGGCTCTTAAGCAAATTAAACAGTCACGGGATAAGAGGGAAGGTCCTGTCATTGATCAGTAACTGGTTAAAAGGCAGGAGACAAAAGGTAGGAATAAATGGTCAGTTTTCAGACTGGAGAGAGGTAAATAGTGGTGTCCCCCAGGGATCTCTACTGGGACCAGTGCTGTTCAACATATTCATAAATTGTCTGGAAAAAAGGATAAACTTTGAAGTGGCTGAGTTTGCAGATGATACAAAATTACTCAAGATAGTTATGTCCAAAGTTGATTGCAAACCATTATGAAGGGATCTCACAAAACTGTGTGCCTGGACAACAAAATGGCAGATTAAATTCAACGCTGATAAATGCAAAGTAATGCACATTGGAAACCATAATCTCAACTATACGTACAAAATGATGGGATCTGTTACCACTGAAGAGAGAGATCTTGGAGTCACTACGGACAGTTCTCTGAAACATCTACTCAATGTGCAGCAGCAGCCAAAAAAGCGAACAGAATGTTAGGAACTATTAGGAAAGGAATAGGTAAGTCAGAAAATATCAATGTTGCTATATAAATCCACACCTTGAATATAGGGTGCAATTCTGGTTGCCCCATCTCAAAAAAGATATTGGAATTAGGAAAAGTACAGAAAAGGGCAAAAAAAATTATTAGGAGTAGGGAACAGCTTCCATATGAGGAGAGATTAAAAGGACTGATTGTTCAGCTTAGAAAAGAGATGATTAAAGCGGGAGAATATGATAGAGGTCTTCTATGAAAATCTGACAGGTGTGGAGAAAGTGTAATTTACCCCTTCATATAACACAAGAACTAGGGCCATCTCATTAACTTATAGGCAGCAGATTTCAAACAAACAAAAGAATATACTCTCTCCCTCACACACACCAACTAACAACCTGTGGAACTTATCAGGGGATGTTGTGAAGGCCAAAAATATAACTGGGTTCAAAAAAGAATTAGATAAGTTCACTGAGGATAGCTCCAGCAATAGCTATTAGCCAAGATGGTCCGGGACATAAGCCTGTGTTCTGGGTATCCTTAAACTTCTGACTGTCAGAAGCTGGGACTGAATGACAGGGGATGAGGATCATTCAATAATTGCCCTATTCTTTCATTCCCTGAGATGCATCTGGCGCTGACCACTGTCAGAAAACAGGATACTGGACTAGCTGGACCATTGGTCTGACCAGTATAGTTATTCCTATGTAAAGTGGCTTTCACCCCTCCACATTATTTTTATTGGCACAAGATTAAAGTTGCTGTCTCCCCTAATATACATATAAACATGTGATTTAGGTTGATTTCTCCACTGTATTTAATTAGAAGATTTAATGGGAATATTTACACAACATTTAATAATTAATTCTCTCTCTGTACATGGGCAATTTTCTGTACATGCAGCCTATTAACACCCCTGCCTTTGCTGGAGTCTTAAAGTGAAGAAGAAAGTGACAGAAAAGAGAAAATAAATACCTCCTGTAGTATCTAATATCCTCAAATCCAGACATCCTACCCATTTGCTTTCTTGTTTCCAAGGGGAACACTCCTGTCCTCCCAATCTCTAACTATTCAACCCCCTTGAAAATACTGGAGATGTGGGCCTTAGGTTCATTTATAACACAAGACATTACACAGTAATTATTGATTCCCCTTAGCCTATGCTTGGGATAAGAACCCTAGGTTTCAGTTTGGAGAAGCTCATGCACCCAAACAAGTTACAGGTGTACTTATAGATTAATTATATCCACAGAGGTCTTAAGGTGCTCAGGACCATATTTGATCAGTTTGTGCCATTGGGAAGGCAGCCTAAATTGGTCTGGTACATTGTTAATAGTGCGTCATTACTCATGATGACCTCTTTTGAGGGCCCCCCACTCCAAAATGCAGTACGGTCAGCGGGTCATGGCAGATGCCCTGGATCTGCTAGCTCCAGTATCAGCCCCTGCTCAAACCCATCCAACTTCATCTTCCTGCTTACCGAATATGGATATGGACAAGGAAATGAAGCCAATCATTTGAGCTAAATGGAGCTGCCTACACTGAGGAGGCAATTCTGTCATCTGTGCTGGTATTGGGTGACTTGCTGTTACAGTAGGTGAGGCACATACCGACTAGTGGTTGTTTCCTGATCAAAGTTGTTGGTAGGATATAAGAGCTTTCTGCCCACTGAGCCAGGGACTGGATGTTGAAGCAGGAGGGCATCACTTGCCAACTGCCTTTGACTATTGAATCCCATTGGTGTATACCTCCTTGATGCTAGGAGCTGATAAGATCAGAATCCTGGTAACTGGTGAGGTAGGTCAGCTAAGCTTGAGGCTAGTGGCATCGGTGTTGCTGATCCTGGCAATATGGGTTAGATTTCCTTCAGTGGAGATCAAACTGACATGGGGATGGTTGGTGCTCCTGACCCCTGAGAGGGCAGGCGTTGTGGTGATCTTCCTTTTCCTGAGAATTTGTCATCAACACAGCTTCCCCAGACAAAGTGGTTAGTTGGGCACTTGTATAAGGCCTTGTGGCTGCCTCATGCAGTGGCTCTGCATGGGGCTGGGACCTTGGTCAGGCTTGGGACTAAAGTAGACCTTGTAAGCCCAGGAAATGCTAGGATGCTATGGATATAAGTGTATAAAAATGAAACTTTAACTCATAGCCCCACCCCCACCAGGCTCCAATCCTGCAGTTTTAGGGTAAAAAGTAACAGAGGGTCCTGTGGCACCTTTAAGACTAACAGAAGTATTGGGAGCATAAGTTTTCGTGGGTAAGAACCTCACTTCTTCAGATGCAAGTAATGGAAATTTCCAGAGGCAGGTATAAATCAGTATGGAGATAACAAGGTTAGTTCAATCAGGGAGGGTGAGGTGCTCTGCTAGCAGTTGAGGTGTGAACACCAAGGGAGGAGAAACTGTTTCTGTAGTTGGATAGCCATTCACAGTCTTTGTTTAATCCTGATCTGATGGTGTCAAATTTGCAAATGAACTGGAGCTCAGCAGTTTCTCTTTGGAGTCTGGTCCTGAAGTTTTTTTGCTGTAAGATGGCAACCTTTACATCTGCTATTGTGTGGCCAGGGAGGTTGAAGTGTTCTCCTACAGGTTTTTGTATATTGCCATTCCTGATATCTGACTTGTGTCCATTTATCCTCTTGCGTAATGACTGTCCAGTTTGGCCAATGTACATAGCAGAGGGGCATTGCTGGCACATGATGGCATATATAACATTGGTGGACATGCAGGTGAATGAGCCGGTGATGTTGTAGCTGATCTGGTTAGGTCCTGTGATGGTGTTGCTGGTGTAGATATGAGGGCAGAGTTGGCATCGAGGTTTGTTGCATGGGTTGGTTCCTGAGTTAGAGTTGTTATGGTGCGGTGCGTGGTTGGTGGTGAGAATATGCTTAAGGTTGGCGGGTTTTCTGTGGGCGAGGAAACAGGGTAGAGTCACTTTGGAATCTGACACTTGGTGCTGACATAATGGTTGGCTCAAGCAAAATCCCTTGGTAGGGCTGGGGCCACATTTAGACTCAATTTTGCACATGGTGGGATATTGGCCTAGCATAAGGAAAGAGGTTTGAATGCAGTCACTTGGACCATTGTTCTGTAATATTCTAAAGTAGATTAATTCCTAACAGAAAGTAGGACAACTCTGCTACTGTATGTCAGATCAGAAGATATCAGTTTGAGGAATAGGTGTGGCCCAGTAAAGAGTAACAAATGAGCAGCAGACTTCTCATTAACATTTAGAATGTCTACGTATGTTTAAAAATGTTTAAGGTATTCATTTATGGATAGATTCTGCAATCAGATATACATTGGTGACACTCAATATCGGTGGAATTTTAACTTGCATACCTTAGATTGGAATTTTGCCCTTATTGCTATTAGTGAAATTTACCGTGGATTGTTCATCTGCACTTTATACCCTTCAGGGGAAAAAACAATATATTTTTTGCCAGTGATAATGAACTAAAAAGTTGCGTCTATTTGAATGCCAAAGGCATTTGGATTCTTTTAGATTTTTGCGTTTGCACATGTTTGGACTAGATTTACCAGTGAACATAATAGTAGATGGTTTAATTAACAGAAGACGCTGATTACACATTGCTTACAAACATTCTGCACTGAAATTAACTTAATTTCTCCTTTTAGTAATTTTAATCTATATTTGTCCTTCATTGACATACTTTTTATCTCCTGATGTCTAAATAATATTCAGACTTCATATAATGGGTCAGGAAGAGAGATTAATCTTTTTATTCAACCATAGTTAGCCTTTATTGGAGGTGCTTGTGATTAACTCTAATTACACATAGAATAATTTGTTGAGAATTGAAAAATAATTTGGAAGCCTGTTTCACCAATGTGAAATGTACATTCAGATGCAAAGAGAATCTTTACTTTTTCTAGAGAAGCCCTGAACATCTGCCAGGTTTAAAAAAACATAGCAATAAAGCTTTGTTTCATGTGTATGAGCTCATCTACTCACAATTCTGAGCAGGATTTTAGTTATTTTGTTTCATGAACTAAGTAGTAATTAATATTTATCATTATGGCTGCTGTGCTCAATTAAACATTCAATTAATTTATCTACTTGTGTGCCTGTTTACATGAAATAACTTTTTTTCAGAAAGATTTTGCAAACGCCCTAATTTTGTATTTTAGCTAGTTGTAAAAATTACAATGACCATTTTCTTTTCTACAAGCTATAATCAAAAATAAAATGCTTGGCTATGGGGATTTTGCTCCTTCATAGTGTAGCACGGGGAAAAGAGAGACGTTTTTTCCTCCGAAGAAAATATTCTTTTTCAGATAAAAGTAATCTATTTTGCCTGGTATCCCTGCCTGCTGTGAGCAGGGAAGCAATCCAAAAAGGGCAAAGTAATAGGAGAAGGGCATGTTTAAACTAACCTATGTCATAATAAAATAAAGATAATTTTCGAAGACAAAATCCAATTTAATTTACTCTTTTATGGCTCCTATTAGGGTTTTTTTCTCCCACATAGCATATAACTCTGGAGCATGCTCCTATAAGTGCTCGGCACAGAGGACTCAATTTCCAAAAACCTTGCCGGGGAAGATGCTACGTTTTGGTCCCTTTATTCTTGTCTTTGATCATCGGAGGTTTAAATAAACTGAATTGTCTCAGGTTTGATATATAACTGTGTAAGGAGGTCACGCTGGGTATGTTATATATGATGTTGGGGCAGGGACCATTGTTTTGTTCTGTGTTCGACACATTGTTCTGCAGAATGGGGTGGTGGTACAGGCGAGGGTCCTATGTGATACCACAGTACATACAATAATTCCAGGTTGTGTTACATAATAAATAGGACTGTATCACTCATCCTGATCAGAAGAGAAGTATTGAAAATAAGATTTGCTACCCTTGTGCCTGTTTTCCAAGAGCTATTTAAGATGATGTAAGTTATTCAAACACAAATTCCCATGTATTTGTTGATCAACAAGAGGCAAAGCTAATAATGCCGCTTTTGATACCCTTGTTGTTTCTGCACGTCAAGCAAAGCTGGACTTCATATGCATTTCTCTCTTTTCAGGTAACTCTTCATGTTTTAAAAGCTCTCCACAATTAAAAACCAATCTTTCTTCATTCAAAGAAATGAATATTTTATTTAAAATAGTGTATTTTAATAAGCAATGTATTTAATCTCTAAAGCAGAGTTCAGATACTGTGAATACATTAAGCTATTCACTGCTGCACTAAACAGTTGTTAGCCCCTTGACTTCAGTGGACTTGTACCTTTTAGGGCCCTGTAGTGCCTATAATCTTTAGGATCATCACTCTGTTGTTTGCACAGTTGTTCTTTCCTGGCGCTGCAGGTGAGTGTAATCAAGCCTATTGTTTCAGTTACAATTCTCTGCAGTGATGCTATTTATTTTAGCAGCATTAGGTTTAATATGATTAGGGCTCAGATCCTCAGTCCAAGTAGGTAGGCTGGGAACTGTTTAACTGGAGGAAAGAATCCTCCTTCTAAGGCTGCACTGCCATTGGAACCCTAACCTACCGCCGTACACAGCCTCTGTTTCATGGTAGTGTCGCTTATACATAACAGCAAATGCTGGCCTGTGTGTATTAGTATGCTGAGAGCTGAGCTTTGTGCTGACAAAGTTTCCCCTACACTGCCTCCCCTTCTCCAGCACAACCACACCACACAAAGGAGCAGATTTTTCTCCTAAGACCATGTCTACACTCGGAAACTTTACCAGACACACTTTCCCCCACTCCCTGCATGGCATCACCCATCCACCTTTTTTTGGTAAAATTCTCTAGTAGGATGGAGTAGAGAAAGGTAATTTCCTTTCATGGAAGATTCCAATATTTTTAAATTTGGAAACAAGACATTTCAAAATTCTCCATAAAAGGGAATGGAACCCGAGTCCTGGGATAGTCTACAGCACTGGCTGCCAAAGAGATGGGCATGTGAGCTGGCAGAAAACCAGGCCTGACAGGCAAACTTTGAAATCTGCCTGGTTTCTGGAGAAGCTTTGCTGAAATTGAACCATCTTCACAAAACATTTCCGTTTTAACAAATTTCAATGGAAGAACTGTTGCATCAGAATTTTTCCAATTAGCTGTAGTCTCTCATATAGGCACAATATAATGCACGAAATTAGTTCACTGCCTGTGAAGAGGTTTTTCCTAGTGTAATGGTTTGGCTTGCTTGTTAGTATTTTCTGTGCTCATTTGAGTTTCATTATCAGTATTCAGCCAAAGTCTGCTCTATTTTCTGTGGAGTTTCTCAAGATTTACAGTACTATAATTAATGACAGAATTTTGCCTTTTGGTGTGTTCAGCAAACGGACTAGAGTAAGGGTTGAGACTGGTGAGTTTCCACAGATAGCAGGGCCCCATCAGGAACAAGATGAACTTCTGATGCCCTGAATAAAATTTGATTACAGTACTTCATATAGCACCTCTGGTGTTGCCATGTGGCCAGTTGTTCATTGACCCTGGATCTGAATATGGAATGAACAGATGTTTGAAAACATTTTGTGTTCTCTCCCCATAGATAGATATCCAAATTGTTGACAAGACCACGTAGATATCCAGGATGTAGAGAACTAAAGAGGATTTACAGTAACAGCAGCTGATAATGGCACTACTATTCAGATGTATCAAAGCTACCTTAAACTATAACTACCCATAGTACACAACTGTAGGTTTGGTACCATTATGAAATTTTAGAATGTGCGGCCTACAGATAGGGAGGCAGGAGGCTTGGCCTCTATTCCGTTCTGCCACTCACTCACTCTTTGTATGACTGTGGGCAAGTCACTTCATATCTCTGTGCCTTTCCCTTCTTTCCCTCTCTCTCTTGTCTATTTATATTGTAAAATCTTGGAGCAGGAACCGTCTATTATGTGTTTGTACAATGCTTAGCACAGCCTCAAGGTGCTACCCTGGTAGAAATAAGAACAGAGCTGATCACTATTTGAAAACGAACCAAATCAGCCCCTGGTGTAAGTGGGCACAGCTCTGTTAAAGTCTATGGATTTGTGCCTGCTTCCACATGAACTATATTTGACCCCTTTTATGAAGGAGCTTAGATATCCTGGACCAAATTGTGGCACTGTATTTATTTACACCAGTTGAGGATCTGGGCCCCAGTCTCTAGTTGCACACCTCTAGCACTCAAAGCAATGTGAAGGTATGCATGTTTCCTACGTCCATATATAAAAGAAAAAGCCCCAAAATGCTAATGTCAAAAGGATTTCACTGATGTGAACACCAGCCAACAGAACAGTGAGAAGTCACAAGTGAGCAGGGGCTGAGGGTGGCTTCCAGACCCAGACTGGCAGCCTTACCCTTATATTGATTTGACAGATGAAACATGGGAAGAATTGGAAGAAAAGAAAGAAAAAAAAAACTTGGGAAATTTTAAGGGGAAAAAACAAATTGAGTGAAATATGTATTCCACAAAGATGCACAAAAAACAAAAACAAAAAACCATCCTACATCATTCTAAAGCTATAGGAGTTAGTAATTAAGGGAGTGGTTGTTGAGGTGAAATGCAAAGAGGATTTAAGTGCAGGTCTAATTAATATAATCAAAACATGATAATTGTGACCATTAACTGGAGTAAGTGATTTAAAGGTGAATCACTTTGCTGACACACGATAGAAGACCTTAAACAACTAGAATTGAAATCCAGCCTACTTGGCTTTGGTTACAGAAACTATTTTGCTAAACTCTGTCAAATTAAGTGATTGGGCTGGATTTGCTTTTACCTTAATCTTTAATATTAAATTCAGAAAGGTCATCAAAAAGCTAAATGTTCTGTTTAAGTGTCACTGTGCCTGGTACTGCATTTAGGCAGAAGGGTTAGGGTAGTATAACAACATCAAGGCAACCTTCAACACCCCATGAAAGCAGCTATTTAGGGGGGAAAGCTAAGATACAAGTGTATCATTTAGCGAAACACATTATTTAAAAACCCTTTATTTGTGTAAAATCAAGTATCTGAACCAAATGCAAGAGAGCAAAGCAACTTAAGAGTGATGCTCCTTCCTCAGATTTCCCAGTATGTTACCATATTGCAAAGCATCCCAATTACTGATTCATCTAGGTGGATGGCAACCCAAGCAAGGCCATTGGCCTGCAACGTTCACATTCCTGTTCACCTGGCTAGGGTAGGAAGCTACTTAATATACCATTCCAGTACTTTAGTTTTGATGCCTGGCCTTGGAGTGCTATGTGATGTTTAGATGCATGGAAGCAGTTGAGCAACTATGGTTAACACAAACTTTGATCTTTATTGGCATGTTGGTGTGCAGGAGTTAGTTACTTATATGTAAACTTAAATACTTTCTCTGTTTGTTGCTTTTGTCCTCTCCCCTCCCCAATTTCTTACCTCCCTTATTGCATAAGTCATTTCCTCTTCATTCCTCCCAGCCACTTCTTTTGTTTCCCACTCCTTGATTTCCTTTTAGCCTGACACTGCTTTGGGCTCCTTGCCCCTAACATACCACACTCCAGCCTCTTTTAGGGGGTGTTACAAATCAACTTAGTGACGGTGTTGCTCCCTCTTCCCCACAAAAAAGAAATTAACAAGACATGTGCCAAACATTGTCCTGACTGTTTTGTTTGTATATTATGTATATTTGTCCTTTTCTTCGCCCTTCAATTTTTGTCATCTTAGATTGTAAATTCTCCAGGGTAGGGACTCTGTAGGATGACCAGACAGCAAGTGTGAAAAATCAGGACGGGGGTGGGGGGTTATAGGAGCCTATATAAGAAAAAGACCCAGAAATCGGGACTGTCCCTATAAAAATTGGGACATCTGGTTACCCTAGGACTCTGATTTTCTGTATGTCTGTAAAATGTACAGCACATTTTGGGAGATACTGTTTTTTTAAAAGCTACATTTTGCATTTGAAGCCAATAGTCCTACAAAAATAATCATGTAGTCAGAACTCCTTATTGGCTTCACATCTAAATACCATATGCTCAGGAGAATTAGTTATCCCTGTACGTTTTGATTAAGTTATATACTTTGGCTTCACCTGCACCTTTTTCAGACATTAGTACCGGAAGCACACATGTATCCTCCACATCAGCTCACTTTTGCTGAAACCACACCATTTTGAAGACCAGATCAGTCATCCCAGATGCAGAAGACCTGGAGGTCTGTGCTTTCAGAGGATGGTGGAATCAGAGCAGATGGCAGCCTCTCTACTGCCTGGTTTATTCCAAATTGTGGAGAAGTAGGGTAGGCAAAGCCTGTGTGGGTGCAGGATTAGATGATGCAGGCAGTTCCCGGTCTAAAACCCACTGACACACTTGTGATTCCCTGAGCCATCCAGTCACTTGGAGAAGGAATTATATAGTAGAACTATGTAGGAGCCTTATTCAATGTAGAGTGAGTGAAGAGAAACTGTGAAAGAGGGGAGAACATATAGCAGTGACCTTTCAACTGCAACTAGAAACAAAATAATGTATATCTATTTTGGTGGTAGAAAGGCAGGACATTGGATATTCGTTACCTTGTGAAAAATGTCATGTATGTTCCCAATGTTACAAGTTAAAAGCATGTAGAAAAAAGTATGTATTTGAAGCAGAGATGGACCAGAGGCACAGATTTTTGATCCAGATCCAGACTTCCCTAAATTTAGCTTAGGTTTGTTTTTTGATTCAGGCCCACTTCCAGATTTAAGTTGTTAAAATGTTTGACATGACAAGTTTGTAAGATTACAGTGATTATTAAATACATACCTGGTAGCCTGCTTACATGTACAAATTATGCTCTAAGAGATTAAAACAAAGGTATTATAATCTTATCCAAATTTGAACACATTAAACTATTTTCCTTAAGGCTATTAACATGTATTCCAAAAACCTGCTTTGAAGCACAATTTAACTGACAAAAAAATGTTTCTTTTTCAAATAATAAGCTAAATAACCACATAGTTAAGCCACGTTAACTCTGTAGTTAGTAAGTCAATGAATAGTAGGTTCTGAATATACAAGAGCTCTCTTCCTATGAGTCATAGTTAAACAATAGGTATTTTCAATAAAGGCTAAACCCTCCCAAGGGCAATTAAGGCAAATACCACCTTGGAGATCACACTACACTACTACTTAGCTGTTTATATAAAGGCTTTTCATCCACAGATCTCAAAGCACCCTACAAAGGAGGGTATTATCCCCATTTTACAGGTGGGGAAATTAAGGCACAGAAAAAGTAGAAATTATTATTATCCCTTTCTATTGCAGTAGCGTCTGAACACCACAACCAGGTTGGGTCCCATTGTGTTAGGTGCTGCACAAACATATAATAAATGACAGTTCCTGACCCAAAGAGCTCAAACCTAAAAGATGAGTTGCCCTAGGTCACATAGGTCATTGGCAGCGCTGACAATAGGCAGCTCCTTATTCCAATCCATTGGGCCACACTGCCACCCAAGACTTCCTTTTGCCAGAGTATTTCTTCTAAAGAATGGCTGGCAGCATGTTCAGTGTGGCTACTTATTTCTATCCCATCCCTATAGTTATGTGTAAACAGCTGCACAAGGGGCAAGGCAGTGGAGAAATCAGACACTGTATGAACCAATGATACGTTATACATATGAAGGACATATATTTAATACTGCATTCAAAGGTGTAATCTTTCTGTTGTGACTCCACATTTGTATAGCACTATAGGTGTGTGCTATTTTACAGTGACAGAAAAAAAATGTCCCTGTTTCAAGTAGATTTCAATCAAAGGTCCCAATCTTGCACACGAGTAGTCCCATTATTGGTTTGAATGGGACTATTCATATGAGTAGTCTGCAGGCTCAGAGGGTGATAAATCACGATAAGTGGGAGCTAGGAATAGGGGAAGAGAGAGAGTAATAAACAAGGGGAAGGAAATGCTGCTCAGAGGAGTGTTGTTGGATTTGTGGATCATTTTAGATCAGAATTTCTCTTAAAACTTCCCAAGTGGTACAGCTGAAAGAAACTGGCATTTAGATAATATTCTGAATACTTGAAAAGGCTTTAATTTAGGACCAGACTCTGATACACCGAGCAGTACCTTGCTCCTTGAGAAATCGATGGGAGGAAGGCACTCCTCAGTGTGAGGAAGGGTGTAAAAACCTGGCAGTAAGGGCTGTGAGACATTTAAACAAGTAATCCAGTGAACATTTCTAAGTCATTGTTGTTTCTGGGTGACGATGTTTTGGTTATACTATATACTTACCCTGGTTTTGCTTTGGGTTTATTTAAATTCCCTCCACCCCCCTTAGTTAAGCTTCTGAGTTCATTTAGTAATAGTTCACATAAACACGGCAACCTCTCTGCAGATTCTCTGTGCTTTGTCATGCTTGTTTCTATCAACTTGATGTGCCAGCTGAGGAGCAATGATATGAAGTGACTTCAAAGGACAACTGCTTTGTGAATCCACAAAGGTTTGTATTTTAACTTCATAATTGGCATAACTCACCAGATCTTTTCATTTCACAGCGTGGGCTGCTGCTTTGGTGGACTGAATTATATTCCCAGCTCAGTTCAAATAAGGAAAAGAATACATAACTGAAGTACATACCTGGAAAGAACTTTTGCCTTATACCTCTCTCCAGACAATGGTAAAGTTTATGGTTTAAAAATGAATCATGAAAATGCATTGTGCATGCAGTCAGTCTATGAACAAACATGCTTGCATTACTGTTACCCTATCCTGTTTCACTCCTACTCATTCAACCACCTCTTATGTCGTGTTTTAAACTAAGATTGCAAGTTCTTTGGGATGGGAGCCTTACAGTAAGTCTATACATTGCCTAGCACAATGGGAACTCTGTGACTGGGACTTGTAAAAGCTACTGTAATACAAGGTGCAATAGTTAATAGGTTATTCATTTTGTATTAAGAATTCTCTCCACCACTAAGGCCTCAAAGATAACTCTACAAAGCAGTATTCAAACTGACAGGTCCACAACATGCATTAAGTGTTACCAATGTATTGCATTTGACATGAAGTCCTTGTTCATTTTCTGATGATGTTGATAGTCATGGATTTCTGAAACTAGGTCAAGGTTAAAAGCCAAACTACACAACTCAAATTTTATGTAAGGGAGTGCTTCATTTCAGTCAATGGAGTGATACCAGCTAACCAAAGATCTAAATCAGGGCCTCTTATCTTCAAATTGGTGACAGATTTGGGGCCTGATTCTGCAGTCTTCTCTCAGGCAAGACTCCCATTGACTTCCAAAGACATTTTGCCTGAGAAAGGCCAGCTGGCCTTGGCCCCTAACAGTTCTTTGGAGAAGCGTATAAGGCTTTGACTATTTGGAGCCATGCAGTGCTATAAACTGAGATAGCTAAAGAGGGTTCTTAATGGAGTTAGCTTTTTATTTAATCTTGCTTCTAATGCTTCCATGTAAGATGAACATGGGAGGAAGAACATGGAAAATGGGATTCTAGAGAATGGGATACAAAAAAATGAAGTGACAAGTGTCAGAATCTAGAGCTTTCAGTAGATTATGGGGTTTGGAGAGGTAAAACACTATCATTTATCTGTCAATAGGTAGTAATAAATACACTTTTTCTGCTGCTTACCTATATCTCTGGTCTTATAATGTATATAGCAAGTGGTAGAATCCTACTCTTCTATATTACTGACAGCAGTTGATCAATATTCAATGATCTGGCTGAGCACTCAGGGCCAAATTCCACTCAAACCCATACATTGGGTCATCGTTTGTCTTTAGTAGCCAGTCAAGGATGCACAAGCACAAAAGAGGATGGGAACGGAAAAGCACCCTGATCCAGCACAAACAGTAATTTCCTCTTTCCTACTAACTTTTGAATAGTGTTCTAAGACAGAGAACTACAAATATGCATAAATACAAATTGCAAATAGAGATGGAAACGGAAATCAATGCAGTTGCATATACCACTGTTTAAACACTATTACGTAGATGTATGTGGTTTTTTTAGATGTAAGAACATTCAAATCACTGCAGCCCCTACTGTAACTTCAGGACTGCAGTGCCATCTACAGCAATAACATCCCAATCCCTACAGGAGAATCCAGACCTATCAGCCCTAATGTTCCTTCAATGACCCGTGGGTGCTGAGATGCCTCGGGTGCAGACTGCACAGGCTTCTGGAATAGTATCCCCCTGTGCACTGAAACTGCAATAATTCTGCTGCAGAAAAAGCCCTCCAGATCCAGGAAAAATAGGAAGAATTTGCTTCTCTATGAACAACTCTGAATTTCCTGTCTTTGGTGCTTTGGCCTCATGCTCACAACATACCTGAGGTGAGTATCAATAGCATAATAATTCAAGGCCTGTTGCAACTTATTTCTATAATGTGGTTTCCTTTTTATTTGCTTGGTATGGCTAATAGGAGATCTTACGTAAAGCTACTTGATGCTCACTGGAGAAGTTTACTGCTTACATCAGCCACTCACTGGAGAGGCAGTCTATAGTCACTTGCTCAATTTCGTCCGCAATGGTAAAAACAATAGAGCAAAACCACATAGCCCCTGCTCTTGACTTGACCCCCACTTCCATTAAAGTCCTCAGATCTAGGTTCATAAAAATTCTTTGAACTGCAAGTGAGCTAGATCCCTAGTGTACATTTGTGAGCATTTCCAAACATCTCCAAACTCAACCTATTGATGTTAGACATGATGGGGCTGATTCCCCATTGCCTTTTACTTTGTAGAATCATTTACTCCATACAGAGTGAGGATAAAAATCTTATCACTCATTTTGCACTGGGATAAATGACTCCCAAGATGCATGGCTATGGAGAACCAATGCTGATATTTTGTGATCAAATTGCAATCTGGGGACACTCATTTTTCGTATTTCATCTTCTAGCATTTTATTAGGCTTTAAACAGGTATGCAAATATTTTCCAAGCCCACCTAAAATACAAAAACCATAATTTTATAATCAGACTTTTAAAAATGTTATGAAGACCACTTATTTCAGTATAATTTATCAATAATAATGGCATTAATGGAAATTTTAGAGCTTTTTTACTTACACGTATATTACTAGTTTATTTTTAAATTGATTTAATGCTGTAGCTATTTTTCTGCTGTTCAGTATGATTCCCAATGGTAACACTGTTAGAGAGCAACACTTCTCTTTGGAAAACACCCTCCCCCCCAATATCAGCTGCTGTAAATCAGTGTAGTTCTGCTGAGTTCATTGAACTACACAAATGTACACAGACTGAGGATCCTGGTCCATGACACATCTACCTTTATACTTTCTTATAACTTGAAAGCAAATGTTCATAGATATCCTGTCGTCAGAGTTCTTCTAAAATGTTGTGTCAATCAGACCTTATTGAACATTCTCTGATCTTGTACCATTAAACTGATTACAGTAACACTTCTCCCATACACAAACCATTAATACTCGTTATTGTAAGAGTATACCCAACATTGGTTAAGCTGCAAAGGAAAATTTGGCAGTCCAGTTAATTGAAATACATATTACACCTGATACTGTACCTTTTCACTGGAATAACTGAGATTAAATTATTTCACCCAGCTGTACTGTAGCAAGCTTGAGTTATACTTTGGGCATCAGATCTCTAGATTCTGAGCTAGCCTGAATTGAACTGCATATTAGAAATGGTAGCTTAAGCTGATGCAGTAATTTATCTATTACTAAACTCAGCAGACCATCAACTAACCTGATAAAGAAAATATATTTGAAGAGACCGGGCTGTGTTAATTACTGTTTTAAATTAATCCAGTGAACATTTATATTTACAACTTCTCTTAAATTATCTGTCAACAAACGTGCTATTATCTATGCATGGGAACATGCATCATTCACGGCTGAGTGCTGATACTGCATGCTAATTTATATTTGTTTAGTTTGTTCAGTTCTTAGTTTAATGATTTATTATCACTTTTTATGGCAAAAACCATAGTCAATATATTTCAAAAGCTCATATATTAGGACAAACTGGCATCCATGTCAAACATACTGACAGATGTCCTGTTTACTAATTTTTCAATCACCCTGAACTTTAGTTCTGCACTTTCAACTTTTTTTTTATTTTTGTCTAAGAGGAACCTACTGAATTCTTAAGTGGCAAATACTGTAGCAAACAGTTGACTTGCAATACTGAGGACATATAAAGGTGCTGAATTTTTGTTTCAATTAGAGAATATATGTTCCAGCATTCCAACAAAAAGACTATGTAAAGAAACCTATACTGGACTGTATTTGCTTTGGAGAAATATAGGATTAAGGGTTCCATTCAAGAACACCTTTGAGGTGAAATAAAAGGCAGGAATTTAGGAAACAGGTAATTCCAATACTGAATGAAATGCAAACATTGTGTGTGTGTTTTTTCTAAAAGATGAAAGTAGTGAGGAGACAGACTAAAAAGTGTCTGCTGATGACTAGTTTTAACAAGTTTAAACTTAAGCCACAATTCAGATTCAGCGTATTTCCTTTTTATGAGTGCATTTTACAGTGTAAGCTCTTCCCCCCCCAACCCAACTCTTTCCTTACAGTACCTACTACAACAAACCTCCTTTCCAACAGTTGTTATGCAGCAAAATGCAGGTATAGTCTTTCTGTAGAGTCAAAATTGTATGATGTAATCCATTTAATTCTTCAACTGTGTAGTTTACCATTAGCTTATGTTATCCCCAGATAACTGGTCATCATCAGTTTGCATAAATTACCATAATATGGCACTAACTGGCATCTGGATTTTAAAGTGGTCCCCCTCCTCCCCAAAAGGATAGAACAACAACAAAAACCACACATTTTTGTTCTAATGGAAATATATCACAGGAGTCCACTCTAGGATCTCTTCTGCTGGCGGATGTGAAAATGGATAGTTGTATTCTAAGAGTGCCAAGGAGGAAGCACAAGTTTGGATTTCGCTGTGGGTCCCTGAGCTTATTTTACCTAAGGAAGGAGGCCGCTATACAAGCGATTCACAGACTGGGACAGAGTCAGAGTCCTGGCTGTGCATGGAGCTCAGTCCTGTATCCGAGTCCTCATCGTTCTCCTCGCAGTCCTTGCACCGCCCCCTGGCCTGGCCCTCCCAGACGTCTGAGCTGCCCACGGGAGCCCCCAGTCCAGCCTCGTGTAAGGCAGGGCCGCCGGGAGCGCGCTCCTCGGGGAGGAGGATCTGAGCTGCCGTCTGGGTGTCCGCGAAGTCCAAAGTGTTCAGCGTCTCGAGCAGGCGCTGCAGCTCCCGCTCCTTGTCCTCGCGGGCGCGTTGCGTGTAATCCAGATCCGTTTTGATCGCCTCTAAGTCCGTGCTCAGCCGGAGCCCGATGTAGAGGCTGGTGCTCAGCTGGGTCTTCACGCGCTCCTGCTCCACGTGGAGCTCGCTGTCTGCCCCGCCGCTCAGCTCCATGGTGTTGCACTCGGGCTCGGACAGGCTGGAACTGGAGCCCTTGGCCGCGGCCAGCTCCTCCCGGCGCCGCTTCATCCAGCGCTCGTTCAGCTCCTCCTGGATCTCGCCAGCCAGGTGCTCCAGCAGCTCTTCCTGCCGCGTCCGCTGCTCTTGCAGCTGCAGCACCTCCTCGCACTTCCTGGCGTACTCCTCCAGCTGCCCGGCCGCCCCGTCCGGGCCCGGGCCCGGCTCCAGCTCCCGGCTCGCCTCCAGCTCGCAGCTGCTGGCCCCCACCAAGTAGGTGTCCTGCACGTAGTTCACGCCGTGCCGCTTCATGCGGTCCAGATGGATCTTAGCCTCGTACCTGTCGATCTCCCGGTCCAGCTCCCGGAGCCGCTGGATCTGCTGGCGGATGGTGTGGTCCTGCGACAGCACCAGGTGCACCAGGGTCTCCATCCTCTCCGCCGAGGACGCCTCCTTGGCCAGCGGCTGCTGCCGCTTCTTGTTGATCTTGGCCAGTTTCCGGAAGGCTTTTCTCACCACCCGGCGCTGCTTCTCCTGCGTGAGCGCCAGGCTGGCCCGGGCCGCCCCGAGGCCATGGCAGGGGCGCTCCTTGCTCAGCACCACCTTGGCCTCGGCGCTGCGGGGCCCCGTGTTGGGCAGGGACGCCTCGCTGCGGACCAGCACGAAGCGGACGTTCTCCTGCTCGTCCCCCCAGGCAGCCCAGAGCCTCAGGATCTTGGTCTTGTTGGGCAGGATCCTCTCGAAGCCCCTCCACTTCTCCACGATGCAGTAGGACTCGGGGGGGCCCGAGAGCATCCCCGCGCCGGAATCCTGCAGGGTGGGCAGCTGCTGCCGCTGGCTGTTGTCCTCCAGCACCACCCGCACCACGTCGGAGCAAGTGGTGCGTCTGGAGAGGCCAGAGATCAACTTCTCCTCCTGGCAGAGCCACACCGAGATCTTCCTCTCCTCCGGCTCCATCGGGGCTGGGGCCACCTGGCCACCGGGCTGCGCCTCCCAGCAGACGGGAAATCCCCCATAGGAGCCTTCACGGTAGGGTAGGGAGCCAAGGTCCTGTCTGCGTCGCCCTGGAGCCCAGCCTGAGCATGGCTGGAAAGGATTCCTCTCCCCCAGCTAGTCACCCCCCGTCTCCAAACAGCGCACCCCGCCTGCCTGCCTCCTGTGCCGGACGTGCGGCTAAACTGGTGCAAAGTCTCCCCCTGGAGAGAGGCTGCTTTGAGCCTTCAGCTGCAGAGGCGACTGCTCAGTGCCCACCTCGCCTCCTCGGTGCATTTGCTTCCCCCCGCCGTGTAATCCGCCAGGAGGAACCAGGGAAACTGCCAACCTCAGCGCTCCAGCTCCTCCTGCCGTGTCACCTCCTCGCGCTCTGCTACTGCCCTCCCCAGGCTGCCGGGTTTTCCTCCCCCACCACGTGACGGCTTCCTCCCTCCCCGCTGAGGCGGGAGTGATCAGCGGTACCTTTCCCCTCGCCCCCGGCGTGCAGGTACTCCGGGCGGCGCGCTCAGCTTCCCAACCACTTGCCTCCGGCAAGGCCACTGCATTCAAAAACAAGCCGAGGCAGTAGCTTGAGGGAAGCTTTCCTTGTATGCCAAACGGTGCCGGTTCCAGGCTCCCCTTACCGGCAGTGGGGGAAGTGGGTCGCTAGATGAAAAATAAAATAACCATCCAGGGGTTAGTTAGACCTCGGGGGAATCTTGGATTTTTTATTTATTTATTTTTTTTGGCTAGTGTCATTATAAAGCACAACAAAATACTGTCTATAAAGGATAAAGACTGTGCATGTGTTGGCCTTTCTGACAAAAGTTTGGGGCCCCTTGAAGATCCTTTTTTGGGGGGTACAAGTGGCCCCTTTGCCCCTCTTCCTCACTGAAAGCTCCAGGCTTGCGGCTAAATGAACTGCTTTAAGGGATCTTTCTAGGACTGCCCTATTCCCCCTCTTCCCCCCCCCCCCCCCCCCCCCCAATAGAGAGGTTGGAGCAAACACTGGATCTTCAAAGTAAAAAGCCAGGGCCAGGATTTCTACCATTTTAATAAACCTTCAGCCTATAATTAGTCAGAGTTTATGTTTGTAAAGCACTTTGCAGATGCAATGTGCAATGGACAGTAACTGCTGAGTGTTATTAAAATGCTAGCTAAGCCAGAGTTTAATGGGAATTTGCCATTTACTCTGATGGGAGCGGGCTTTAGTGTGGAATGCAGTAAAGTAGATTGAAGAAATGGTCATAAAATCTGTTTTTTCATGTTGTGATGTGTGTAACAATTTCTAGGATTGCTGAGTAGTCTGGGAATGTTGCACTTCTCAATTTTGTTTTAAATGACTAAAAAGTTAATTGTTAAAATGGGAAAATTCTCCTAACATTAACATCTCCTAACATTGAAGATCAATGTGTGAATTTCCAGAGTTGGTAAAAATGTCATATAAAAATAATGAATGTTGTGCTTGTGAAAGATTCTGGGTTAACAGCCCTGGAGACTAACCTCTTCCATTTATCCATCGAAGTCAAGCTAAGCACAGGCAGTGGCTGAGAAAGCTTTTCAGCAAATGTTCTTTCTAATCTGCCCTGGAGGGAACACCCTGACAGATAACTGTCTAGTTCAGTCTCCTTGCTGCTAAAACTCCTAAGGTTGCCAAGTATGATGGTGGTTCTTTATGATGCAAACTGCTGTCCAAATAGGAAGTGGGCTGAGGCCACTTTGTTCATTGTTTCCAACTTTCCTGGAGATGAGGATCACTAATTTTCTCATTGTATTTTTTTTCCAGGTTAAAAGATTCTAAGCTGAGGCAACTGGTGGGTGTTATAATAAGGCATAAAACACAGGAGTGATGGTAAAAGACTAAACAGTGTTTCCTGGGCCCAGGCACCTGACACAAATTTATATCCCTGTCATAATCTGCTGATTTATGATTACTGTTATCTTCATATGACAGGGGTACTAGCACTTCGTAATCCCCTTTTTAAAGGAGGATAGTGGCTGCTATTTTAGGCTGTGCTTCATTGCCATGTGTTATCCATGAGTTGAAGGGGTATATATCAACTCTCATGAAGTTCCAGACACAGTCTGATTACTCTAAGCACTGTTAGTGAATTTCAGCCTTAGGGCTAGATTAGCATCAGGGGTTAGAAAGGAGGATCCCAGCAGCAGAGAGTCTTCAGGCTGCCATGGCACAAAGTGGCAGCATCTCTGATGCAGCCCTGGGAGAACTAATACTGCCCCAAAACTGGATGGTGCTGACCAAGGAGGGAATGTGGCCAAGAATTCTGCAGTTTCAGCTCCTCACCTCAAAGGCTCCTGCTGACACAGCATGTAGTGTTCTGAAGGGAGAGAGCTGCTCCCATCATCACCCTGCTGGAAAACTTGAGAGGGAGTAGCAATGCCCTGCAGTCCCTCAGGGTGATTCTGCCACAGAGTTCTACGCGCCTAATTGGTACATGGAAGTGTAAATTACAGAGAAAGGATTAATGAGAGGCTGCTCTAACTTGAGTCTGGCTGTCTATGGCCTCATTCTGGCAGTCAGGCACAGTCCGAGCACTGCTTCGTTCTCACTGTACCACCTTCCCCTGAGTATGCCCCCAGCACTGAGTGCTAGCACAGAGCTGTTATGTTGGCTCTTTGCCACTGAAGAGTCCCCCTCAGCCAGCTTCTATCATGGAGAAACTGAAGTTGTTAATGTGGTTGGGGACAGCTGGGTTTTTAGCACGTGGTGAAGCATGGGGAATGGCTTGAATTTGCAGGATGAGCCCATTAGATGGCTATTTAAATGATCAGTAGTGAAGTAGTTGACATTAGAATTTGCACTATTAGATTTCAAAGTTAACACTCCAGAGTTATTGTTTCAGGCTGGCTGCAGATGTCACTGCATCAGTTACACTTGGAAGATTGTTTTCTTCAAACCCATAAAATCTAGAGGCTTAATTTTTTTTAAATGAAAGTTAAAATTCTGCAGCACAGTTCTGCACCAACAGGTGAGCTCTGCAGCGAATTCTTTCTACATGGAGTAATGGAGTACATGCAGCCTTATTGCACTTCATTCAAGGATTCCAGTGCATTTTACAAAGGGGGTAACAGTATTATCTCAGTTTTACAGAAAGAGAAACTGGGGGACAGGAAACTTAAGGGACTTGCCCAAGGTTATACAGCAAGAGAGTAGTGTGGGGAACAGAAACAAGGTCTCTTGTTTTCCAGTTATCTTTAATCACTAGACTGGACTACCCCTCCTTCCTTCCTGCTTCTGTCTTTCTCTCCTTCTGTCATCTCATGCCAAGAGAAAAAAATATCTCCAAAATAACAGGTCCAGCTCAAATGAAGGTGCAAATTCAGCAAACAGAAGAATGTACAAGTAAGTCTTCTATATTCCAGTAGAGGGCAGAAGTACACAAGCTAGTTTATGACATCCCCTTAGCAAAGAAAGCGCCTTCATTTTAGGGTACGTCCAGACTACCCGCCGTATCGGCGGGTAGCGATCGATTTATCGGGGATTGATATATCGCATCTTGTTAAGACACGATATATCGATCCTCGAATGCACTCCCCATCAACTCCAGAACTCCACCAGAGCGAGCAGCGGTAGCAGAGTCAATGGGGGAGCCGTGGCCGTCGATCCCGCGCCGTGAGGACCCAAGGTAAATTGATCTAAGATACTTCGACTTCAGCTATACTATTCACATAGCTGAAGTTGCGTATGTTAGATCAATCCCCCTCTCCCTCCCCCGGTGTAGACCAGCCTTTAGAGTCCAACAGCTGCAGACTGCAGGTGGTCAAGCCTAAAGGGAGGTAACATGTTTATATGCAACATGGAAGGAAGATAATTCTCTCCCACACCAGCAGTAATGTCAAGTCCCCTATAAATTCTAAAAGAAGCATTCAATGCAATTTAACCTTCTTACTTTTGAAAGCCAACACACATACAGAATGTTCCCGAACCCAGGTAGCCATCAGATTACTTTGTATAAAACCACATCAATGCACATGTGACAGTAGGCTCTGCTTTTGAACTGTAAACTTATCTCACTAAATGCCACCCATATCACTGGAGGGGCCTTGTTTGTTTTCACTGATTTTGCCTTATTAGCTGCTAGCATGGAAAGTGAATGGGAATGGGGTGTCTAACTCCCTTAGGCTCCTTTGGAAATCTTAGTCTAAAGTCAAAGCTATAGTTTAGCATGTGCAAAAGTTGTTGCTTTACATTCCCCACAAGTGTGACAAAGCAGGGCAATGGTGACAGTACATTGGCCATAGCCTGTCACTATATATAAATGTTCTCTCTCCTTCATATTTCAAGAGGGCATAAAATAACTTACAAATACTCTTTTATGATAAGAACAGCTGATAATGGTGTGACTCATACTTTTATTTTAGGTGTTTCTGATAGTAAAATGTTGGTTTCTTTTTCCGTTGAGCTTCCAGAAATTAATTGCAGCTCTGCTACTTTCAAGAAACAAAAAGCAAATAGTGTCAGCAGGAACTTACCTTAAATAATCAGAGCCAAAACCGTAAAATTCATTTACTGCCTGTCAATTCATAAAGCAGAGTAGCAGGTGGGTGAATGTTTTAAAAACTAAATAAAGACTATAACTTATTTACAAAGGGTTAAATTGTCAAATGAGATGTTTGGAGACGAAATCACACCCGCCCCCCCAAGTAGAGTGCTCTTAATATTCAGATAGGATTGTTCTGCTGTTGTTACTGAAAAAGAATATAGTATAAATTAGATAAGTGAAGGAAGGTTGCAACCAATATTCCATCAAGCCATAACGGCAGTGAAGTTAGTCTTTGTTGTGGTCTTGAACAGCAGCTATTTGCTCTGTTCCCCTCCCTGAATTCCTGTTAATCTTATTTTACAAGGTTTAGTGATAGGTCCCTTACACTTGTTTTTTGATTGTGAGATAAGTATTAATGCAGTCCTAGGACACAATTAGACTATTAATAAGATCTATTACAGATTCTTTGAGAGCTTGCCTGAGCTTATAGGTATATGAATAGTGAAGAGGCTACTTGAGTTTACAAATCAATCTTTCACGGATTCTCCTTTCTTTCATACCTATTTATTCCTGAAAGCATAAAACAGAATAACCAAGTCATGTAGTGCCATGAAAATCTGCTACCTTAGTTACGATGCATGTCATGAAAATCTTGAACAACCTCTATCAACAGGATTGTATAGATTTTAGCTGAAACAATTTACAGACTGTGTTTTAGACTTTTCTTGGTGAAATTGTTTCCAATCAGTTTCAAAATGAGAATATTAGCTTATACCTCTGTTGCAGCCATCGAAGGAACTTGCACTTTTGATAGATATTTCTACTTCTGTGTTTCCTCTTCAGTTTCCTTCATTCAATTTGTATATTAATGAATTATAATTAACTGAGTTTACATATATAAGGAAATAATCATTGCAATTTAATCAATAGTTTTTATTCACTTATGTGATACCATTTGGGATGGCTGTGATGATCTCTGTATGAACAATAGGCACTGATGTTGGATTGTACCACTTAGATGCCTTTATCCCAGTTATTCTTTATTTAATGCATACACTGTTCCACCCATACTACAAACAGTTGTGCTGGAACAGAACACCCCTTCCGCTGAACTCAATGGGGGCTGCATGAATAAATCCCTGTGCAACTCCTTGAAAATGCATGTATGTCTCTTTGTTGAATGCCATTAAGGGAAAATTATTAATATTTATATTGCAGTAGAGCCTGGAAGTTTCAATGTTCAAAATACACACACTTAGTAAGAGACAGTCCCAGCCCTGAAGACTTGCCCAATGTCACACACCAGGTTAGTCACAGAACAAAGACTAGAACCAAGCTCTACTGATGTCCAGGCCAGTGCCACAGCCACAGCCACAAGATCAGGTCCTCTAACTCATTCATCTTAGACAACTGCACTAATGCTTGTCACAGGGTAGCTGATCTCTGTGGATAGATTGAGCCCAGCACCCCTGGACTGGAGCAGGTGAGCCTACCCCAGCTAATTAAAGAGGGCTGGGAGGAAGGACTGTGGCAGGCTGAGTCCTGGGAGGAAGGACTGAGACAAGCTGAGCCCTGGGCAGCAAAGGCCACAAAGGGGTGGAGCTAACTCCTGTGGTGAATCCCTGGAGCAAGGGGAGGCTCAGGGAAGCAACCTATGGCTGTTGCTCCAACGGGGGAGCAGAGCTGGCTAAGGTTAGGAAGCTTCAAGGAGCTGGAGTGTCAGAGACCTCTGGGAGGGGTGGCCCTGAAGCCTGGGGGCCAGCTATTGACTTAAGACTTCATTCCAGTTGTTTATTCCTTTATGACAAAGATTAAACAAACCTCCTTAACTGAAACTGGATGTTGCAGGGCATGTTGGGAGCCAGGGTGCAGCAGCAGCCATTTTGGTGGCCCGGGCCTTTAACAAATATGATGGAAAAATAAAAGCCTGCTATAAAACTTACTTCACATTCTCTTTCCTTTATGAAGCACTAATAAATCTATACTTACCAAGAGGTAGATACTGATATCTAATTAAACAAGTAAGCAAATGCCTTTCCCAATAATCTGCATGATAGATATTCTCCTCACACTTACACATGTTAATCAGAAGTAACTGTTAGGAAGTCAGAGGTGTAAAGCTGTTGAAAATAAGAATCATGCCCACATGATAGCTATGTCATTTTCAAAGAATAAAACATTCAATCTACTGTATAACTGCAGTACTAGTCAATATAAATGTGTATCAAAGATTCCTGGTACAGTTTCCCAACTTCCTACACATTCGGTCTTGCATCACTTTTCTTCACATTTAGTATTCCTCATTGTTCCAAAAAATGAGCCATGCACTGGGAAACAACGGCAGGCACATCTGCAGGAGTCCTGCACTCTGTAAATATGTCTGTTTATTTAGCTCTTGTAGCCTATCAACTCTTATATTAAATGTGTCCCTAACCCTCAGGGAATTTGTCTCAAGCTCTTCTGGTCGTAGATTTTCCATTGTTTAGGAATTTACCCAAACACATATACATTGTTTCACCCAAATAGCTTGTATCAGGCAAATTTAACTACTTTAGGGCCAAAAACACTGTCCATATTTTTTTCAACTCAGTTTCCATCTGATGATCCCTATCCCCTTCTAATTAATGAAGAAGAATTGTGGTCTCAGAAGGCCATTTGAGAGATGGAGGTGGAAATACTAGGAAACTGACAGTGAATCAGTGGAACTATGAAAGGAAATGCAGGGAGGAAAGAGGGTGATTTCCTGTCCTCAGGCCTAAGAGAATGCTGCCAGTGGCTGTTTCTAAACTCTCTCTTTGCACTGTACAGGGGCCATGCGAGATAATGCTGTGATGGCATTTGTATTCATAACATTTCTTCAGTTTCTGAGGGGGACAATGCAAGTTTCAGGGGGAAAGGATGATGCTGATTTCATGCAAATGCCCTTGTGTGCAGGCCAATTTTGCATTTGCAGAAGGGCCATGATGATTTAGGCCTTAAGTTAGACGATGGACACTGAGGGGGAAAAAAAACAAACACCAAAACCCCACATCTTCAGTACATTTCTGTCCACGGTACAGAAAGGACCTGCTCCTGCTCTCACTTAAGTCACTGACTTCACTGGGAGCCGGACTGAGCCCAAAGTGTTGATAGTTTGAAACATGTTGGTCTGACATAAAACTAAAAGTTGTGTTCATGTTGGCAACATAATGCAGCTACTGAACATTGCTGCTGCAGCAAAGGAAGAGGCCCAAGATCAACCTTGGCAAGGTTTTTGGCAAGTAGTTCCAACTCTCATGTGCTCACAGGTATATTGTATACAGTACATTTTTGTTATGCAGTTCTTCCAGGTACAAAGAGAACCTGATATTAATTATATATTGTCTAAGTAGGAGGAGTTAATGATACACATTTCAATCCATAGCGATGAGTTGTATCCTCTCATCACCCTACACTATTGCCACATTCATTTGGAAGTTCACATGAAACAAGACATTGTTTCAACATTTCACGAGTTTGAGCAATATTTTACTTTGCATAGTACACTATATGGGCATCTCTTTGGATTCAGTGACGTTCTTTTGTCCAATGAAACACATGGTATGGGAGCTGATGAAAAACCCAGAATCCTTCCTCCCTACAGTTATGAGGTCTTGTTCTTGAAGTAATCAGGTTCAGCACATTAGTATGTGAACAAAGGAATATTCTGAATGCTGGAATGAATAGAACACTCATTGTTTCTAAAATAAACCATGAAATCCTCTGATTATAATATTTCAACTGTCGGAACACAGTTTGCTTTTCCTACTCTGTTTCCATGGCCAATAGTTAATTTCAGCTTTCTTTGCATAGATTTATATTCAGACATTGACACAATAGGCATAGCTGTTAATACGAATGTAGGAAGTACAATTTACATTTCAGATGTAGTCAAACTGAATTAAAATGGCTTGTGAGATCGCTAAATTCTTTTGCCACCTCTCCATTTTTGTTCCCATTACAGGGCTTGATCTTTCAAGCCATTTACATGTAGAATTCCCCAAAGTCTTTCTATAAAACTTCTATAATAATTTATCAATATTGGCATTTTTGGCTCAGTTTTAGATTTATTGTCATTCTTATTTTGGGTAGATCATACATGAAATTGATTTTTTAGCTGGTCAAATATAATCCAACTTTTGGAAATAATTCCAGTAGATCAGGTACAGTCATAAATAATACATAGTGAGGTCTGTAAATCCTAGTGACAACAGAAAAACAACACTAAAAGGTACCTAATGCTGGTGGAAATAGGAGGCCCAAACAAGTGTATTCATGCTCCCAAGATCTCAGCTCCACACTCATTGACACCAAGGGGGGTTAGAGAAGGCCCAGGAGTAGCCCTTCCTTAAGTAAGTAAACTGTAGAAGAGCAACTCATGTAATTAAAGACTAGTCATGTGAGCAAGCGTGGAATCCAGGATGGGGTAAGAAAATAAAATTAGATTTAACTTAGAACCTTGGGTGGCAAATAATTAGAAAGGCAGTAGAAGGGAGAAGTCTGGGAAGGAATGATGCTAAGAGGCAAGGGGGTGAGAGCAGATAGTAAACTAGCTAGGAATGTTATGCATATGGCAGGAAAACAGGCTAGTGTTATTCTGGGTTACATATAGGACCCACTCCTCAATAGCTTCATCCGAGTATCTACAATGCAGGAATAATCCTCCCCTGGCAGGGGTACGAACTTAATCACCTAAAACATGTTTTCTGTTTCTACAGGCTATGTCCCTGTGACCAGTGTTCAGAGGATCTAGGTGCTTACAGCACCTTTTGGGTATCATATGCAAACTGTCAAGTGTTTCATTGTTATTTTGTCTGTGCATCCTTATAATGCTTGTGCTGTTTGCCTCAAAGACTTTTTTCAGGTTAGCTTGCAAATTAACAGCTAGGTTTTACCCACATTATTCACTTGTCATTCAGGAAAGAATGATACTCCATCCATCATCAGCCCCTTGCGCTTCAGTGGGCTCTTGTTATTTAAAAGAGTCCCTCATCTTCCCCTTTAAGTTACTTTGTAAACAATCCTCAAGGAGACTGCATGGGGTTTCTAGGTTGGATGTAGACTCACATTCTGCTTGCAGCTGATTATTCCAATGCCTTCCACATAATTTCAAAAACAGGAAAAAATACAGTAGAAGGTGTGTGGTAATGAATGTTAAGTTGTCAAAAATAGGCTAGTCAATTGGATAGCTAACACCAGCAAACCACATTTCACAGTGTTCTCTGCTTCTCTGGCAAAGGTTAGTAATTAGTGTAAATAAATATATGTTATGTTCTTGCTGACATTTGGGCCTCTGGTCTGTATAAAAAAAAATCTCATACTGCACTTCTATGAGAATGATTCAGACTAGATCCTCAGTGGGTATAAATCAGCATAGCTCCAGTGACTTCATGGAGCTATGCCAGTTTACACTAGCTGAAGATCTGGCCCCATAAACCTATTTGCTCCTTTTTCTAACATATATTATTTAAAATTCCTTTAAAATCTAGGACTCTCTGGTTTAACTAACCACGCAGCCAGGTGATTGGCTAACACTACCACACAGTATGGACCTTTGCTTCATGACAATCAAAATATGTATCAATATCTTAAGACATTTCCTTATTCAAATATACTTACAGTTTTTTTAAAGCATCATGGAAAAGCTTCAAGAGGATCCTGCCCAACAAGACCAAGCTGATTTTTATTATAAAATCTATTGTCTCCCGTCCCTTTTTGGATTTCTGGCTTTTTCCCCCCCCTTCCAATTCAGAACGATTCCACCACATCTCCACATTCGCCATATGGCGATCATTAGTTCTTTATGACAGTATTTGTCAACATTGGGCACAAGACTACCCAGGGTAGAAGGGAGTAGCAGCAGCATGGGTGGAAAAGCTACATGATCCTAGTTCCACTTGCTTCTCCACTGCAAATGAATTGCTGTTTGTAACACAGTGGACATCCTCTTCAAATGTGCTGTTCCTAATGCACCTGCCCACAAGTGCAGCTGCTGCATGGAGTGCCAGAGTCTCAGAAAGCAGGCCCAAACTTTGTGTGTCTGTGACAACTTAGCTGTTGGAGCACATGGCCCAGACGCTCCCTCTCCCAATCAGTGTGTAAGGGAAGGGAGGCAACCAGGGGAGAGGAGCAAAACAATAGCCCTCCTACCCCCTAAAGAAGGAAAATTGGACAAAAATCAGAAAGCAGGAGGAAAATAAAAGTTAAAATAAAAGGAGCTGTGGGGCAGGAAGAGGAGCCCTTGGCAATCTAGCTTGAGAGAGGAACAAGCATAAGCTGTGTGGCATCAGAAGTAAAACAAAGCCCTTATTAAAAATATAGGAAAATGACCTTTTTGAAAGGCTTAATCCAAAGAGATTTGGGGCCCCTGCCATAGGTTTCAATGGGAGCTGCAGAGCAGCTATACAGAGCTATACAGCAGAATCCTCAAGTCCTCATACTCTAGGAGAAGTTCAAGTCTGATCATTCACTTATTCAGAAGAATACATAGTTATTCAGATTTCAGCCCACATTAGTTACATGAAGCCATCTGGCTAAGTGTTAAAAGGAAACAGGTTCTGTGATCAGGGGTGTTTGACAGTGATATTCTTATATACATTGGCCCACATACCGAGAGATGCAGTGTACCTTCAACTTGGCACTCAAGTAGTAAAGTAATAGTCATGGTATCACAAGCCTGATATAGATATCTACAGAACTCTCATTGGGTTCAATGGCAGTCGCAGGAACTCTGCCTGATGCAGGATTTGGCTTACAAGTGTATTAAGTGAAACCTTTTAAACCCATGAAGCAGCTTGCTCTGGTCCTATATCAACTATTGTTAGTTACAATTATATTGAATAATGTCGCCAAACAATTTCTAATATGTAGCATTTGCTATACAAAGGGAGGTGGGCTAATGGAGGTGTTGGGGACCTGCAGGTAGCTCAAGTATTATTATAGTATTTTTATTTCAGAAGAGCCGAGAAGCCCAACCAAGATCAGGATCCCATTGTGCTAGGCACTGTATAAACATGTAGCAAGGGACAGCTCCAGCCCAGAAGAGTTTAGTAACGAAACAAAAGATAGGAGAAAGCTAGTATTATTTTCCCATTTTACAGATGGGGAGATGAGGCACAGAAATTAAGGGGGAGATTTTCAGAGGCACACAGGGCATTTAAGCACTCAAATCAATGGGAGTTGGACTCTTAAATCTCATTTTTGCCTTTAAAAATCCACACCCCCCCCAAGTGACCTGCCCAAGGTTGCACAAAACCCAGCTTGGCCTGAACCCCTGTCTATGCTTTAACCACAAGACAATCTTTTCTCTTTTGAGAAGATGGCTGCCACCTTGTTATTCCTCCTGGAGCATCGTTCCCAGTTATGACAAGATAGCGTCAGCCCATTGCTGATGAGGCAGTGATAGCTGTGCTTATTCTTTCAGGATTGCCACCTTTTAGGGGTTACATATCCATGGGTGATGCTTCAGTAGGGTGGTTTTCAGTGTATGATGGACGGAGCTGTTCAGCAGGCAGCCCAGATGTGCTGAAACAACAGGCTGGCTCTGTTTGAAAGCAGGGTTTGTGTGATCAGGGCAGTGCTGCGTAAGCAGTATGCAGAATGAATAGAAATGTACAGTGGAACGAGAGAGTGACTCAAAATCCCATTAGCATTACTTTACTTTCTTTTCTTTCCTTTTGCAATCAGTGCACAGGGAAATTCTTTTGAAGGGAGATAATTTTACAAGCCACCAAGTACAGGGTTTCTAGAGCCTCTGGCATTCAGCAAGAGACTCACATGCTTTTAATCTATATTAAAGGAAACATTTTCAAAGCTATGAGCAAGTTATGTGTACAGCTCCTGTTAAGAAATAGGACATGGGTGTGTTACTTTGCTTTCAAAGTTTGCCCTTGAGAGTCAAAATTTCCCCATGCTTGGAAGCGATTTTAAAAATAAATGAAAAAAGCGTTCGTGTATGTGAATGTCTACCCTTGCCAGTCTTCTGCAGCTCTTACTGGAACAAAATTCTTGTTAAGGTCAGTGGGAGTTTTGCTTGATTAGGAGGCTGCAGAACTGGAGATCATGTGAACAGTGTGAGAAGGGTCAGGTCTAGTAACTGGCTCAATATGATGGAGGAACAAACACAGCAGAAAGCAATAAACTAGCTTAAGACAGAGGAACTGCTCCCCAAATATAGTGCTTCCCTCCTCAACAAACTAAGTTCAAAATCCTTCAAGAAGCACAGCTGTCTCTTTTCATGGGAGCTGGAAATGCTTAAATGCAATCCACAGATAAAGCATCCACCTTAGAGTATTCTGCCTGTGTGATTACAGCATGCAGCTGTAGGTGAAAGGTTTGATCCTGTAAGGAATAGAGTGCTACTGTAAGGAGTTGAGTGTTCATGTGGATTTCAATGGGAGTTGATGGTGCTTGGCACCTTGCAGAATTGAGGATCAGAAAGGGCTTTTGATAGGCAAGGGTCACTGTAAGAAGTGTAGCAATGTAGGAGATCTGGATAAATACATTTAAATTGAGGTTTCCCACTATCCACGGTTTAATTTTTTGTTAAGAAGAATGGCATCTGAATGAGGATGTCTTCAACACCTCCGTCACCTTTTGGCAGCCTGATAATAGACCCACTTGCAACCACCAGAAATGATAAGGTAAACTTCTACTTCAGGGTAAAACAAGACAAGAAAAGCTCTAGCTGTGGCCATTGTATCCTAGAGATGGTCCAGTCACTTTTTCTATGCAGGTTTCCGAAGAAGTGGGCTGTAGTCCACGAAAGCTTATGCTCTAATAAATTTGTTAGTCTCTAAGGTGCCACAAGTACTCCTGTTCTTTTTTCTATGCAGTTCTTCTTTTTCTCTCTTGACCAGAGATGTATAGGGAGCACCACGCAGGCCAAACCCTGTATCTTGTTCAGTCCACACGGGCTATTGAGACCTTGGTTTTCAAACCCCATTGAAATATCTCTATTCTAATTGGGTTCTTGTACTGCTCTCATCACTTTAGTATCTCTGCCTCTCTCTCTCTCTCTCTCACACACACACACACACAGCAAGATATATGTTTATATTGGAGAACACAGGTCAAAAAGGACACCTTGCACTTGGAGCAGAAGGTGGTGAATTTTGTGACAGTCTGGGGAAGGTGAATGACCACCAACAGTGCCACCTAGCAGTCAGGCAGGGTGTGTCAGGTCATCTCCCTATTGAAAATACAGTCCTGTCCTTCACCCACCACCAAGGGTTTCCAGTCCTTCCCTTTAATACAGGGACTTTGGGGTCTGGGCCTGTGAACAGTCATCATCTTCCCCAGCAGGGTGCTCCCCCAGGGTGAAGGCTCTTGTTGTTATCACATCTTCTTGGAGCATATAGGGAAGCACAGACCCACCCTCTCCACCAGACTCCAGTCCAGGGCCCAGTGGTGAGTAGCTACATCCTGCACCTTGAGCTGGTAAGCAGCCTCACACACACCCCAGACCACTTTTTACTCAAGTCTCCTTCCCGCAGAGTAAATCAAAGAACCTCAAATAAAGTCTCTGACCTGCACAGTCAGTCACCTGCCTCTTCTTTGTAGGTTTGCTCAAGTCTTCCTTGTCAAGCCTCAGGCAACAAGTTCTCCACCTCCAAGTGCACCACCTCAGTCTGCTCCCTTCCACTATCTGCCTCCATGTGAGTGGCTCTCCTTCCCCTTTTAAGCCCTGCCTCCTGCTTGTGCAGGCTTTGCAGGTGTGGTTGGGTGGGGTCACCTGGGCCCAGAGCTGTTCCTTAGCCCTTGCACTCCAGTGTGGGCCTTAGTTCCTGTGGGAATTCATTCCACAATCTTGGACCTGCCTCCAAGAAAGCTCTGTTTTCTGCACAGACAAGATTTACCCTTATGCTAGAAAGTTCCATTATATTTGAGGAGTAAAATTGCCAGCCATGGTCTTCTTTCAGGAGTGTTAGGTAATCTTTTAGGTATCTTGGGTCTATGCTATTGAGCACCTTGAAGATAAGGAACCGTGAAACTAACTCTATGGGAAACCAGTGTTCAGTTTGCATTCACCTGAGCAATTCACCTGAAATTCACATTGCAGCCACTAGGGAAATGACATTGTTATGTCACATTAACTAATATATTAAACATGATTTAGTACTTAGTGTAGAAAAGAACTGCCATATTTAAAATACTGCCACCTAGTCATCATTACGTGGTCCACTCTAGTTAGTTAACAAGTCCTCTTTCTGGAGTCTTGGTAATGAGTACTCCACAGAAAGACAACCCAGACCTAACCCCACGAAATATTGACTTGTCAGTACCCAATTAGCTGACATGCCATGTAGGAGAAAATAAATTATCAGGTGTGGGGAGGGAAAGACATTTGTAATCTCTGTTTGATAGATATTCCTCAAAGGTTTATGGATGAATTCTCAGAACGGTGAAAGAGGTTTTATGAACAGGACTCCCACTAAAGTCAGTGGTGTCACATAGATAAAGCTACCCAGGCTAGAAAGCTCACTCCCAGCTGCAGTGTAGACATACCATATGAGACCTAAGTGTGGGTTTACTCAAGGACTCTGTGGGTTAAAAAATTGAAGTAAAAAAATTGGTTTCTGTTGTTGTCCCAATAAACCATGGAATCAGAATCAGTTATGCCAATTCCAGAATTTTAAACACTAGTGTCTTCTCATTGAACCTGATCCAATGCCCATTGAAGTCATTGGGCACTATAAAGCATAGAGGTAACATTTTAATTTTAAGTCAGTGTATTGAAAATATATTTATTTGCCTAAATGTACTCAACCACTAGAAATCATAAGGTAAACTTCTTTCTACTCCAGGGTAAAACGAGAAGAAAAGCTCTAGCTGTGGCCATCACTAATCTGACCATCACTAATTTTCTAGCCTTCTCCCATTCTAGCTTCAGGCAAGTTCATGGCATCAACACAGCCATGGTGGCACTGATAGATGACTTCCTTATCTTGATAGACAGAACTGGAGCATCAGTGCTGATTCTCTTTGATCTATCAAACACGACTGACACCATCAACCAAAAGGTATTTCTGTCCCCCCGACATTGATGGAATTTCTCTAAGATGGTGGCACTTAATCCTTTCCACAGGTCTATAAGAGTTATGATGGACACCAGTTGCTCCTCCCCTGGAGATCTGGCATGTAGAGCCCCACAAAGCTAGACCCAGACACTATTCTTTTTGATATTGTTGATTATCTTAGTGGTACTCAATGTAGATCACTCTCTTTCTCTCTACGCAATTTCTCCCCTTTGCCTGCAATTCCAGCTACCTTCAACATTTTTGTGGCTGTGGCTTTCAGTAGCAGCTCACTCTAGCTATATTGTTGTTAGCTGTCACCTTTTATGGAGTTGCTAACCTGGATCCTGTTGAAGGCTTGTATTCTCCAAGAAATGGACAGAACACCACTGGAGTCCATTAGTGTCCCTCACTGAGTTAGTCAATGGGACTACAACAGAGCAGCTTACAGTGTTCACTTCTTCCCAGGTGCTAAATTGGATTGTTTCCTTCAGTTTCCAATTTGTGGGTGTGATGCCAACCATGAATTAAAGTTTTTGTATTTATCACACCTATGAGTCATGAGTTTACTCTGCTAGATTGTTATCAGTATGGAAAGTTGATGTATTATATATTTAATATACTGAGTCAAAAAGGATAAACATAACATCACCAGGTAAATGTAACATCACCAGTGTTAACAGTAGCTACTTTATTAATGCAACTAGTGCTTAATTCCTTTTTCCTGGGCTTGATTTTACATGTATTTTAGGTAGAGTTTGAGCACATATAATTAAATAGCATGCATGAAATAGTCAGCATCGTCAGAAAAAAAGGTCAGTTCGTGAAGGCCAGCTAATGAAACTTTGGTGCCCTCTACTGTACAAGCATAGAACACAAAATACAAAAAAAAAAAAAGTGTGGAAAAGTGTCACCACGGTTCTGTTGCATTTCCATTGAGAGAAATTCATATACACATATGTGTACACAAATTCATATACACATATATGTTAAGCATACCCTTTTCCTCCTCCCAACACAGAAAAGGTATAGATATGGATAGAATGCAAGATCTTTGGTGCAGGGTCTGTGACTTCCTGTGCAGATGTGGTGTATGGAACATAGGCCATATTTGGATTTATGCCTGAGTAACTTTAGCTGGCCAAATGTTTAATAAAAAAGGAGCATTTCTAAGAGATGTTGAAAGCAGCTTTCTGGCTTGTAGGCCAAAGGTTATTAGGGTAAGGTTATCCACTTGTCCTAGACTCTGCCTCGACCTCCTAAAGATACTTTCCCAGTATCACAATGACCTCATTGTTATGAGGATGTTTGGGAATGAGTGAATGTGTGAATGCTGATGAGTCAGCAATTATATTTAAACAATTAAGACATTTATGTCTTGAGACTAAGCAGAAGTTTGCCTACTAGCTCCTTATTGCATGGTGCCCTTGTGCATTCTGTTTTTGAGAGACACCTACAGGCTTAGGCAACAGCTGAGATATGCACCTAAATGTAACCCTAAGGTTACGGCGAACCTGGAGAGTTTACAGCAGCGGAGCTGCAGCAATGCAGCTGTGGCGCTGTAAGCTCTCTAATGTAACCACTCTAAGCCAAATGGAGAGAGCTCTCCTGTCGACTTAACGACTCCAGCCCCACGAGCAGTGATTGCTATGTTGGCTGGAGAAGCTCTCCTACCAACATAGCAGTGTCTACACCAGTGCTTAGGTAGGTGTAATTTACGTCGCTCAGGTGGGAGGCTTTTTCATACCCCTGAGTGACATAAAATATACCGCAGTAAGTGCTAGTGTAAACTAGCCTAAGTGTTCACGACCACTACATAGGTGATAAATCCTATTTAAAGAGTGGGCACACACGTTCTATTACCAATGAACTTTCATAGACACAACTGCATTGTGAGAGAAAAAGTTTAATGAATTGTATAAGAATTTTATTTTGTTTATTTCAACTAGAAATGCCTCCCAAGTCTGGCTTTGTTTTTCATTAAACAATGACAACATTGCTTTTGTTACATAGTGAATAGTACAAGGTGATGTGTAAGATGGATTTCCTTCCCATTTTTAAACATAAGTGGCAAAACTGAACCTGAGTTTTAACCCATTAACCCTTTTTAACCCAAATATTTATTTTCCTTATTATCAGCCATTCCTTTTGTGTGACTGTTACCTGTATTCGAAGGCAGTGAATCTGCTCCTCCATAACTTGACCAAAGTTGTCCAATTCAAATGTTCCATTGCGAAAATCTCCTGCTCTTCTGAAAATCCTGCATGTTGCACGATCATTTTCCTTTATTTTCACTGTGCCCAGTTCCACGTAACCAGAATACAGAATGTCCCGTTTGTATTCAGCTGATCCCGTATAAATCTGAAGCTTCTGGAGAATGATAGGTGTTTCAGAAACAATGGTAAAGGAGCTCCCTGATGTTACATTTCTTCCCCAAAAGACACCTTTACCAGGTGGACAAACTTCCTCAGGCACATAGTCATCAAACACTGATATGTCTGTGTAACAGGAGACAGCAGGGAAATCTCCAAAATCCCCAAAATCTTCTTGGAACTCTGGATCTTTGAATATAGTTTCCATAGTGTGAAAAGATGAGATTCTGCCAATGTGCTGAAAAAGAGAAGGTCTGAAGGTAATGATTTCTTTCTGCGCTTTGGATTGGTGGAAAAGTTCTAAAAGCCAATCACAAGGCATCACGTCATAGAACAGCAACAGGAATCGTGCCAGTTTGGGAAGATCTTCATTGTGATAGAGTTTCCCTATATAGCCCAATGTGGAAAAGGCTACTGTGGTCCAGGGTTCCATCCGTTCACGTATGAATTGTTGTATTATGGAAAGGAAACCGTTGGCACAAACCACATCATCTTCCAACATCAGATAATAATGTGAGAGGCTGGCACAAAAATTAACTAAAAAAGCATAGTCCACATTCTGTTTTGATCTGTGCTGGACACTTTGATCTTTATCCCAGAAGTTCCTTTGCAGACCTTGTAAAGAAGGGTAACTGGCTAGAGAGCTGCATATAACAAGAAGGTTTCCTTCATCAATATGTGAACTAAATCCATCTTTAATCTCCTTAGCTGTTTGCTTATTTAGAGTAGAATCATTGTTTGCTAGATAGACAACTAAGACTATCTCTTTTAACTCCTCTGGGCTGGACTGACTAAAAATGGACTCAATTGTTCTCATTAGATAGTATTTATTTTTTCGGTGGATGGAGGAAATCCCAATTGACAAATATCCTACAAAAAGTAAAAACAGAAATAATTTATATGATCCCTTTTTTTCCTTCTATGCACTGCTCCTGCTCTGGTGAACTAGAGGCAGAGTCATGTGAAATTATAGTTTCGTTGGTTTGGTCCTGTGTTTTCCCATAGTAGTTCCAATTGCTGAGTAAAACATGCAGGGCCAAATTAAATAATTTTGGGGCCCTGTGCACTATGGAAATTGCCTCCCCCCCCACACACCTTCCTTAAACTAGCTAGAGCATATGATATACAGTCTGTAAATATGAGAACATCTCCATTTATTAATTATTTGTGTAACTACATAATACGTAATCAGTGAGCTGAGTATTGTGCTAAGACTCTAGTGATTATAAATGTAAATGTGTATATCTATAGAGAGAGAGAGACAGACAGACAGACATCTGAGAATCAGGGAGAAAGTACCCTGCATCACAAGCGTTTCCCTCTTATACCGATTGATTTCAGTGTAGGACCCTAGATTCAGTGCCTAGTCTGGGAGTGGAAGTTTGCAGCTCAGTGCATATGCATACAAGTTTGAACTCAATTCCCTGGTACTAAAATGAATGCCAGTGCCAGCCAAGTACAAATAACATGGTAGGTCTGCAGTAAGATTTGGTTGCTTCCTTTTACTGTCGACAAAAAAAGTAGCCTTCATAACCCCAGCTCACCATAGGATTTAGCATTGTTTTTTTTACTGTACTGGACATCAGCAATAACAACTTATCCACCTTTCACAGATCTGCCACCAGGACTTTTCAAAATCTCCAGATAAGATACTTATTCTAAACCAGCAGGGAAAGATCAGCCAAGACTTTAAAAAAAATCTAATGTGAACTATGTTTAATATTAATATATCTAGAATATTTAGTTTACATATGCATGCCAATTTGATGCTTTTAAAAATCTAATACCCGCACTCTCTTCTTTTGTTCTGGGAAACATTTGCTAAGTAGGCTACATGATTGGGTGTCTTTATGAAATGTGACTTACAAATGAACTCAACCATGCCCAGCTGGCTCCCCAGCTATAGGGGGGAGGATTCCTGCCAAAGAAGAACTTGCTGGACACCGTACAAATCAGAAAAAGCCAGTACATTAGTGCACTGGATACCTGAGCCAGAGATCTTGCAAGCAGCTCCACTGCTTTTTGAAAAACAGGCAGGACTAAGAGAGGAATTTTACCAGCTCCAAAGGGAGATGGGCATGGAGTCTCAGTTGGCTCTGGACACTAGTTTGATCAACACAAATAGGGAACTGCCTCTGAGGCACTGGGTGATTGGGTAGCCAAGTGAGCAGGAAAGCTTGTTCTTTTCCCCCTGGGAAGAAGGATGAGCTTCATGACCAGCTACCAAAGTGACTCCAAAGCGGACACTGTGGCTCTCATGGCTCATGACCCCAACAAGGAGGCAGAACAAGTCAAGGATGAGCTGAACCACAAAAAGTGACATGAGAAACCTGACCCCTCCCAGAAGCCCTCCTCCTCTTACACCATGGCCAGGAGTGTTGGAAAGACTGGTAGGAGTGTTGAAAAGAGGCCCAGCTGGCTAGGAAGCCAAACCTGAGCAGTGCTGTGATCCCATGTGCCAGGCTGCAATGCCACTCACTTAAAGTTGGCCCACATCTCCAAGGACACTAGCCGGGCCGGCTCCAGGCACCAGCCGAGCAAGCTGGTGCTTGGGGCGGCAGCTTGTAGGAGGCGGCATTCTGCCCAATCCTAAGGTGGCATGGCCGCTTATTTTTTTTTTTTTTTTTTGGTGGTGGTGTTCCGCTCTGGCCGCCCTGTAGGGGGCGGTGGCGCAGAGAACAGGAGCGCCCTGCAGCAAGCCCGGCAGGGCAGCCCGCATCCTTCCCTCCCAGCCGACCAGAGCAGCGCAGAGCCCTCCTGGCAGGCAGCAGGGCCGCGTGGCACCGCCCCGCTGAAGCCCTGGCCGCCCCCCTTCTCTCTTTCTCCTCCTCCCTTCCCCCGCTAGCCAGGGCACATCTGCAGCGCAGGGAGTCCCCCTGCACCCTGGCTCTGGCCATGCGGCAGGTTTTTTTTTTTTTTTTTTTTGCTTTGCCATTCTGACCACCCCATTTTTTTGTTTGTTTTTTGTTTTGCTTGGGGCGGCCAAAAAGCCAGAGCCGGCCCTGGGCACTAGGGCCAAACCTGGTCAGGGTCCAAATAAGGCTGCCACCTCCAAGAGACAGAAAAACTGGCCATTGCCCCAGCCCCCCACTAGCCTGACCTCCTGGTTCATGAGCACCTAC
This sequence comes from Trachemys scripta elegans, assembly GCF_013100865.1. NCBI lineage: Eukaryota > Metazoa > Chordata > Testudines > Emydidae > Trachemys > Trachemys scripta. The sequence continues at coordinate 94,408,186 of NC_048301.1, forward strand.
ACCCACCTCTTCACAGACGCCTCAGTCCAGGGAGTGCTCCAACCATCCCCTCCCAGGAGTCCCTGCCATGTGGAGCTGCTTGCAAGATCAGCACCTTATTCTTGATTGTTCCAAGGTGCACTTACATCCAGTGGTACTGGGTATCCATATGCACATTGTTTACTGGTAGTTTTAGGTGAAAAAGAGGAAAGTAACAAACATGGTGTAATCCATGAAAGGATTAATTTCAGAAGCTGCTAGGAAGAATAGGCCAAATTCTGCTCTGATTTATAGGAGAAGCTCCAGAACTTACATTGTGTTTTTCCTCAGGGATGATAAACCAGTGTCTCATTGGTCTGATGTCATAGTGGACCTGATTCAGTAAGATACTAAGCACATTCCTAACTTTAAGACTGTGAGTAGTCTCATTGAAATAAGTGAGATTACTCACATCTTTAAAATTAAGCATGTGGTTAAGAACCTTGAATTGGGGCCAGTATTATAATGTTGCTATACTGCTGGAGAGATTTGGTGGGTGGAGTTTCTTTGGAACCAAACAGAGATAGAATTCTCCCTCTTCTGTGGCTTGTGATGTTTCAGGGAAACCTGGGTGATTTCGCCTCTCAGATCTCTTACTTTTTAAGGTCATTTGTTATTTTGATAATTTGCCTGCACCACATGTTAATACTTTTGTTCTGAATACAACAGCAAGGGACTGAGCTGACCAGAGTCCATCTTGCAATCAACACTCACTTTTTCTAGTAGGATGAGAGCCTAAGAGATATTCGTATGGAATTGGTAAAGGGTCTATCACATTTCCTTTTACAGTAAAATTTTGATTTTGTGGAATCTCACAAACAGCAGCCGCCAAGCCAGCCATCTCCTCCTCTCCAGCTGTGGCCTTAAAAACAAAACACTGTTACTTTCTAATATGTGAGACTGATGCAAGCTACAGCATACAATATAAACAGTATTGTTCCTATACATTTGGAAGTTACGTTGGTCTGTTTATACCGTTCAATCTGCCAGTGCTCCAATATGTGAAGGACATTATTATTGCTATTTATGTATTTTTGTATTATAGCAAGGTACAGTGTCACAGGAGAACAATATATAATTGCTTCAATGGCGCTGGGAACCAGGGCACAGAAAAGTGCTGTTAGAATCCTCCTCCTCACAGGTATTTATAGAGAGTGAATAACACGCATTAGCAAAAGCTTTATGCTGTCTATGATGAGAGGTTTTTCTTCTTTAAATTTAATGCAACTTCTCAAAAATCCCTAGCAGAATTCTTAACTTAAGAGAACAGCAAGCATCCCAGAATTTCAGTCTAATTAACAAATATTAGCTAATTAAGCCTCACAAGCTCCTCTGTGATGTAGCTATTATTAGACCTGTTTTGCCTATAAGTAAACTGAGAGTCCAGAGAAGTTACATGACCTGTGCTAAAGCAGTGGTTCTCAACCTGGGATCCAGGGCCCCCTAAGGGGCCCCCAATTAGGTTTCACGGGGGTCCGCTAAGCAGGACCAGCATTTGACTTGCTTTAGGCTCAGTGCAGAAAGCCGAAGCCCCATCGCATGGGGCTGAAGCCTGAGGCCCTGAGCTCTGCCACGCGGTGATGAAGCTGAAGCCTGAGCAATGTAGCTTTGTGGGGACCCCTGTGGCATGGGGCCCCAGGAAATTGCCCTGGTGGTACCCCCTAATGCCGACCCTGGCTTTTATATGAAAAAAAGTTATGGTGCACAGCTGGGCCGTGGAGTTTTTATAGCATATTGGGGAGGGGGGCCTCAAAAAGAAAAAGGTTGAGAACCCCTGTGCTAGAGTGACAAAACTGGGAATAGAACCCAGGAGACCTCTGCTGTAAGTACTAGAGAAGACTACTCTGCACATGTAGACCAAATTTTCATTCAGAGTTTTTGCTGCTTTATGCACTGTAATCTCATATCCAATTTGCTGTCTACAATCACCCCTAGGGCTGTGCATTACTGCTTTTCAGGTTTCTCCCCATGGAACACCTGTGTTTTTGGATTATTTTTCCTCAAGTGCATTAACTCACTTCTCCAAGATGCCTCTCATTTTGGGGCACTACATAAAACTTGCCAATGGACTCAGATAGCTAAATAAAAATTTATAAGTAGCTCATCTCTGTATCTATATTATTTCCTATTTTGTGGATACAGGGAAATACAGGGGAATTATGCAGATACTGAGTAACTATATTTATTTTAGGTAAAATCCAGCAAGGTTGTCAACAACACAACAGTATATTCTTTCCTTTTACCAACCCCTTTAACATTCTTTGTATTATTTCTCGCCCCGTAGCAACACTGCTGAATTTAGTATCTCTAGGTAGTTTAACAATTTTCTGTTTATTTCCTCTTTCAGATTATTAATAAAGATGTTAAATAAGACGGGCCATGACCCGTCCCAGCAGCCCTCCATTAAACGCTCTCCCCAACTCCAATACTTTGCTTCCTATCGTTAGCCTTTGTTTACTTCTGTGACTTTCCATCCCATATGGTAGTGTTTATATCCAAGCCAATTTGAATTAATGAGTAAGATTATGAGAGCAGCTATGTCCAATGCTTTAATAAACTCCAAATGTATTATATCTATCTCATTCCCATCACCCACAAATTTTACAATTCTGTTGAAATAAATGTGGGTTTGTCTGACAAGATTTGTTTTTTATAACCTCACATTTATTCCTCGTGGTTCCATTCTCCTCTAGGTGTTTTGTGAGTTTTGGTTCTTGATACTAGTTCTGTTATTTCACTAGTGTTTGACAATAAACTTACCAGCTAAGATTTGCCAGGTTCACTCGTCTTTCTGCATTTGAAGACCAATACCATGTTTGCTTTTTTTCCTCCTTGACAGCCACTGCAACTCTGAAAATTTTCTCACTGAACAGTGTCACTGTCAGCCATAACACAGTGCACTATTTCACCCTGGTCTACAGGTGTGTGCGACAGGGTATATAGACTGCACACTGGCGAGGAGGGTGCCAGACAGGTCCTGGGGACAGGGCTATCCCCACTCCTCCCCTGACCTGTTAGTCATGTATGCTTGGGAAGGAGCCTTTAAAAGGGAGGAAACTGCAGTCAGCTGGGAGAAAGGAGCAGGAGACTGCTGGAGGGTCTTCTGGAGCCACAGAAGGAGCTTCCAGCTGGGAGCCCTTCATCTCAATCCTATGGAGAGTGCAGCAAACTCCCAGGGTAAACCAGAAAGACATAAGAAGACCTGCAAATGGCCAGGGCCCCTTGAAAATTTTAAGGAGCTGGGGCCTGACTGAGCTGAAGACACCCAGTTTAAATAACTGGGTCTGGTCAGGTTCCCTGACCATCTGGGCAAGAAGCCTCAGGGGACTCTTTTATAATGTGTACAAACCGGATTTTGGGGCACAGTTTTGACTTAGAAAGTTTCATATTTGGAGTGTGGACCTGAATGCAAACCCCTCTTTAACATACCCATGGCCCTACCAGCACCTCTGATTCTGTGACAGATTAGAGTGGGCACTCTGATAGTGTCTGTTGGCAGTGCACACTGCACAGTCAAACAGAAACAAGGTAAGATTAATAGTGAAACACAAGCAAGAAAAGGGGGGGGGGGAGGACTGCTGTTATCCCATCAACTAGCAGTCAATCAAAGAACTTCAATTACTTAATAGTATTTAGCAGTCATATAGTGCTTTTCATCTTCAAAGAGCTTTGCAAACATTAGCTAATTAATCCTCATTACTGGTAAGTAACCTAATTTTTCCTCTATTCCCCACTCTTCCACAGACACACACACACACTCTCATGCACAGATCAGCTCCCAAGACACTGCAAAGTGTCAGGACTGGAAGGGCTGAGGATCCAAAATACATAAACCATGGGTTTGCAGATCTAATCAGCCTAAACAAACCTCAGTCTTTTTTTTTTTTTTTTTTTTGTATTCAAGGAATAATGGCGACAAAAGTCAGCCTGAGTTCTGTTATGACAAATTTCACAGATAGGAATCTACTTGGTAAACACTGCCAAAGCTCTCTTCCCTATAGTGGAAAGGGCCTTTTTCAGCATGAGTATTGCAAGCCACTACTGCCATTAAAGATCTGCATATTTTTTTAACTACTGAAAAATGTTTGCATCATTGAAAAACTTACGGTGCAGTGTCTTGTCAAAGATTCAGAATTTTTCATTAGATAGATTTATATGAAATTTTTTTTCTGAAATAGCTGTTCAGAGCCTCCTCTTTTGGGAGATTTTATCAACTCATTGTATATATTCCACCAATAACAAATAACCTTATTTGAAATGAATTTGTGCCTCATCCCTTTTGTTACCTACTTGAAATGTCGTTAATCCAGGCTTTCCCATTTTGAAGCAGTTACACTCTTTTTTGTTCTGGCTCCAAATAATGGCAAACAATATGATGAAAAGAACTAAGAGAAAAAATAACCTCGGAAAGGTTCTCCAGTACCAGGCTAGTGCCTTTGGTAAGTTCCGGGTTTTCATTGTCGCTTTTCCTCCTTTTAAAACAAACAATGTATCAGGTAGATAAGAAACCAAAATCTAGAACATGGTGGGCTAATATGTACTGCATAATACTATTCAGTGTATGCCTATATATTTTAGTACATAACATATATTTGATCATGCTGGATACATTCTGCTCTAGAAAGCAAAAACATGAAATTCCTATTTTTTCCTCTTTGTACACAAAGCTATTACCTTTAACACAGCTAGTTGTTGACAAAAAATTAAGGACCCAGTCCTGATCTCACATATGTGACTGCAATTCCACAGAAGTTAATGGGTCATATTCAAATCTGGTGTTAGCAGGTGCCACTCCATTGAATCAACCAGGGCTGATTTTGTACTTTTGCACATACGTGTGGATTGTCCTCTCTGATTCTGAGCTCAGAAGAACTTAGATCTGTCAGTTCACTCAGAGTGGGGCATGGAAGGGGAAGAGTTGTAGATTTGTATTATTGTTCCTCTCACTGGGGCTCTGTGGAAGATCCTTTATAACAGCAAAAAGAAGAACAGGAGTACGTGTGGCACCTTAAAGACTAACACATTTATTAGAGCATAAGCTTTCGTGGACTACAGCCCACTTCTTCGGATTAAGAGGGCTGTAGTCCACGAAAGCTTATGCTCTAATAAATTTGTTAGTCTCTAAGGTGCCACACGTACTCCTGTTCTTCTTTTTGCGGATACAGACTAACACGGCTGTTACTCTGAAACCTTTATAACAGCGGCTCTCAACCTTTCCAGACTACTGTACCATTTTCAGGAGTCTGATGGGTCTTCTGTACCCCCAAGTTTCACTTCACTTAAAAACTACTTGCTTACAAAATCAGACATAAAAATACAAAAATACTGTCAGAGAACAGTACTACTGAAAAATTGCTTACTTTCTCATTTTTACCATATAATTATAAAATAAATCATCTGGAATATAAATATGATACTTACATTTCAGTGTATAGCATATAGAAAAGTATAAACAAGTCATTGTATGAAAGTTTAATTTGTACTGACTTTGCTAGTGGTTTTTATGTAGCCTGTTGTAAAACTAGGCAAATATCTAGATGAGTTGATGTATTTTTAGAAGACCTCCGTGTACCCCCAGGAGTACATGTACCCTAGGTTGAGAACCACTGCTTCATAAGAATACAATTAGTCTGTGCACCAATAGATTCCAGGGACATATGAGAGGGAAATGCAACTCACAGAGATAACTCCTTGCATTTAACAGACAGTACTGTCTGAGAACACTACTGACCTTTCCACAGCAGTTCTTACAGCCAATCTTTTTCTTTACTGCAAAGCCCTGATCTTGGGGAATGAGATGTATGATTTTTCAGTGCTTGGATTGGCAATACTGGAAAAGTCAATAAGGAGTTGGTCTGATTGAAAAATTTCTGTCAAAACTGTTTTTCAATAGAAAATTGGGGATTTGACAAAACAAAACTTTGTATGAAAAGTGTCTGTTTGTTGTGAAAAATCTTTATTTTTCATCACAAAAACAAACATCCAAAAACTGAAATAGCTCATCAGAAATGATCTGCCACCAGACCTCCTGGGTTTTGAAGTTCAGTTTCCTCATTTCCCCATTCTTTTCTGTGGGCTGGGCTTCTCAGTCAAACCATAGCTCCCATAATGCACCACAGCTGGAACTCCTATGATGCAATTGATTGCCTTCAGTATGAGGCGAGACCATGGCACATCATGGGAAATGTAATCCAACCAGGCAGCCCAACCTATAGAGGTGAATCAGAGCATGAGGCACCCAATATTCCATGAGGCACCATAATGGCATGGCCTGACCGTTATTTCAGTTCTTGACTTTTCACTGTAAAATTTAAAAAATTTCCTTGGAAAAATTTAACATTTTTATGCTTCTCCCCCCCTCCCCATTTCAATATTTTCCAGCCAACACTACCTAAAACCCCTCTGAAAAATCCCAGCCTTATGTCCTGTTTGCACTATACAGGGAGAGGTCAGAAATCCACTGGGAGCACATAGTCTCCTGAATGTGAACTACCAGGGGCAAGTTACAGTCAGTGCCCTGAAGAGTGGTAGGCCACATTTAACTCTGGGTCAAGGTCACAACAAATAGGATCCCCTGCAGATGGCAATATGTTGCTCTAGTGTTTTATCAGCCTCTGCCTATCACACTGGATTGGCACTGGGGCTCCCTTGTCTCTTAGTCCCTCAAGACAGCAATGCCTTAACTAACTAACTAACTAACACTGGCTGTGAAGTTAATCCTCTTGTTAAAAAAGCCAACGTGGGCCAGGGGGTGGCTTTTCCACCTGAACAGGCTCCAGCCATGAGTACAGTCCCTGGGCTTTACTATTAGTCCTTGGGGCTAGTGCCGCTAGCCAGCTGCAAGGGCAGTGGGCACTGCCTGAGGAGCTGTAGCAGTCTGTGCACTCTCTCCCCACATGCTGGGAGCTGCTCACAGGGGCATTGTGCCTCCTGAGGAACAACAGCCCCCATGCACCACCTGCAAGGCAGGGTTGTGGCGGCAGCAGCTTCAGTCGCTCCCTCATCTCCCTTTACCCTCGTCCCAGCTGTAGGTTTGATGGCCCATATGGGGAAACAGCATCAGCAGGCTCTTACTGGGCTGTCCAGGTTCCAGCACCAGCAGGACGCTCTAGAAGTGACTCAGGCAGCCAGAGCGGCAGGACTAGGAAGGCACAGGGCAGTGGTTAGGCGCAGTCCTTTTTCCTGAAGCAGCTTCCTTCAAGGCGCCCTAGCATGGAGGCTCCCAACCGACAACATGTCTCTCCCCCAGACTAGCTGCCTCCAACTGCCACGGAACCTCCCACCCCTGAGCCTGGACATGGCTCCCTGACACACACCCTGATAGACTCCTCTGTTAGGGGCTCTGCCTCTGTCCCTCCCTTTCTCAGTTTCCTCCCAAGGATTGCTCCCGAGTCTCATCTGCTGACAGACACTTCAGGTTTTCAAGGGAAAAGATTTCTCCTCCCCCTGAAAGATATCCAGCCTGATAAAGACCTGGTCTTCTCAATGCACCTTCCTTTTCCACTCAGAGCTGTCAGACCCCTACTCTCCTACCTTCTCCTTCAGTAGGGGACCCAGGATGAAGGGAGCGAGCCAAAATCCAGGGGTAGGGGGAAGCCTGGTGGTTGCATTAACAATATGGTGCTAATGGCCTCTGGGCGGCTACCCCCTTCCCTAGACAATGGGGAGTCTGTCACTTTCAGAGAGAGACATTGCTTGTGGAAAGGGGATTCCAGCCTCTGACTTTGTTGGACTGGGGGAAGTTTTCTCACTGGAGAGGAGAATAGTGGCAAGATATTAATGATTTAGGCTGAGTTAGGGTTACCATATTTTGTGCCTCCAAATGGAGGACACTCCACGGCCCCCGGCCCCGCCCC